>NC_133348.1:25935279-26035279 GCF_030506205.2 Paramisgurnus dabryanus
TATGTTGTGTCAAGCCTTCTTAGTGTTGTAAAAATAGCGATTTTGATGCTCACAACATATTGAAGGCATCGCTTCTAGTTCTTTTGCGATCACTTCAGGTACTCAAAATGGCAGAAGACAAGTTTGAGATGTGAGTGACATCAGCTGATATTCATGAATAGCTTGAATGCACTGAAAGTTGCACTGGAAAAAAAACATTTGTCAAATCAAATGCATATATGTAAATGAAAACTGAATATTTCGTTGTGATGGTAGTGGTGAATAAATCACAAACTTTAGATTGGTGCAGGAATAAGATGTAACTTGCATGTGGATTTTTTGCTCTACTGTACAAAAACTTGAAAGACATGTACAGTCCATGCCACCTATGGGTGGTTCTATCACCTAGACTGGTCTCTCTCTCTCTCTCTCTCTCTCTCCCACACACACACACACACATACATACATAATCTTCATCCTTTTACTATCGTTACCTGCCATCCCACCCTACAGCACTTCCATATTCCTCTTCTCACCCGAGTGCCCTCTCTCACTCCAAATTGGCACCTGTCGGCTAAGCTACAGTGCAGACCCAGCTCACAGCAGGAGAGTGAGGCTCAATCACGCTAAACATCAAGGACCCACACAGGCACCCCTGTGGCAATGTCGACATGCTCCAGACAGTGTGTGAGAAAGACAGAGAGCGAGAGCTGGAGGCTATAGTTTATTGTCTGTCTGGCACGGACTCCTCTGCGGGACATCTTTGAGAGAAGATACTGAGCCTCATCGAGTCCTTTATGTTATGCTGTGCCCCAGGGCTGAGGTTGCTTTTTACAGGTACGCACATCCTCCAGAGATTTCAGATATACAGATATCGCCCATTTGTGCAGGGGTGCTTTAGGTTAACAAACACACATATTTATGTGTCATATCGGCCTAGAAAATCGCAACTTTGAATTTTCTGTCAGTCTTAGTACCCAATGTAACTACAGAAGAGTCAAGTTTTAAATAGGAAAAATATTGAAACTCTTTGATTATTTTTGAGTGTGATGCTTATGGTCAAATCAGATTCAATGGATTGTGCTAAGCTATGTTAAAAGTGGTACCGCCAGACCCAGAGATTGGCTGAATGGATTCCAAAATGTTAAAACTCAATTGTTTAACTCTAGAGGGTAATATGTGTAAATAATAATATGTGTACCATTAACTGTCTCCAATGTGTATGAGATATTACCCAAGACATAAAAAAATCAAAGGACAGATAATGAAAAAAAGTGTAGCAGAAAGTGAAAGTAAAAGTTTGACATGTTTGTCAAGTACGCAACGCATACTCAAAATGTGACCTCTACATTTAACCCATCCCAGTGAGTAGTGAACACACACTGCAAGAGAGCAGAAAAAGAGAGGCACCATTAAAAACTGGAAGTTTGGCCTGAACCCCAGAGCTCAGGGAAAGAGGAAGAGCATAAAGAATAAGCAGAAACCAAGAGAAGAGCTCAAGGATAGCAGCCCAAAATAAGATGAAGAAAAAGAAGAGACAGTCAAAGCATATCCAACATTGTCTTTTTATTCCTTCCTTGACCATGTGACCCAACTTGATACAATCAAACTGACCAATTAGACGACCACCTTTAACCCCCACTGTACTGGACAAACATCTCTGCCAATAGTCTTTGATAACCTTAAAAAGCACAGAAATGCAGATGGTGCAGGAAGTGAATGGGGGTTGTGACAGAGTATTAAATTCCTACATTTTAAATCTTAGAAAAAACATATGCAAAATAATGAAATATTAATGTTGACATGTCATTTATTTCTTTAATTTATTTATTTTTGCTTTTTTAATGTCTGTTGTTGTTATTGTTTTTTAATTATGTCCTAAGCTGTAATCCCCACATTTCATTTATACTATTCATGGCGTTATATTAAATGTTTTAATAATACACAACTAAAATTACATTTTAAATTAAAATTTAAATTAAAATAATAAAAATAAAAATACATTTAAAATGTATTTTCCAGTCTCCTAAAAGAGTTTTAAACATGTCTTGACCTAAACTGAGATATTTTCTCATGTAAAGAGGTGAAATGGTGATTTGTCTGTTGGTCACGGGTCTTTATACTATACAGACAAACAGATCAGAGTTCACTGGCATCAATGTATAATAAAGCTGGTTTGATAGATGAATGGATGGATGGATGGATGAATGGATGGAGGGAGGGATGGATGAGAGAGAGAGAGAGAGAGAGAGAGAGAGAGAGAGAGAGAGAGAGAGAGACTACTGTATCATAGTGTCTCATCATTCAAAGTCTTGACTCTGAATGATGCAGAATTATTTTGTATTATTTGTCTATAAAAACATCCATCATGTCACCTATCAGATGAAAATATAAAATGATGGAAAATGGAATAAATCAGAATGGAAGTCACACGATTTCAAAATAAAGCTTGCTTCAATTTCAAAACAAAAATCTTATTGTGATTTTATCAATGCAGGTTATAATCAGAGCAAGCTACTGCATATTGGACCCCTTGAAGAACACCTATTTTATTGCTAAAAAACAATGTTTTTTGTGTATTTGGTATAATACAATGTGTTTGCATGGTTTATGGTTAAAAAACACATTATTTTCCACATACCATACATTTTTGTAGCTCCAGATTTCACTCTCTTCCTGAAACGCACTGATTTGAAAAGCCCTAATTGGCCAGCTATTCTCTATGTTGTGATTGGTCTGAATACCTCTAACGTCATCCGAAAACGTGATGCTCCTTACCATGTTTGAAAGATTTGGTTGCTAACAGGATTTAACGTACAAGCTGTGAGTCCGAAGCGGGAGGAATTATGAGAATGTCGGTCTTGTCTACATCACCAATCCCAGGAAGTAAACTGTTGCCTACAATCCGTGTGTTTGTTGTAGTCCAAGAAAAGAGATTTACATTGGAGACGATAACTCGCGTCATTGTTTACTTTGGGGTTTGTACCTTTTGCATATTGTTAACATGTGCTAATACACACTTACACACCAAAGGAAATTTAAAAACGTGAATAGGTGCTCTTTAAACTTTTACAAAATAAAGGTATTGAAAAAAGTACAGTATTCATAGTGATGTGGTTTGAATAAAATGAACTCTGATGCATTTGCTCGATTGGTGTGGTTTATTTGAGTAAATGTGAATGCTGCCGTCTTTGGTGAGCACCAAACAAACAAACTGTGACAGCTGAAAAGGTGGTTCTCAGTCCTCTTCCAAAAAAACTCTGGTGTGGTGCAACCAATATGTGACTGCACTTGGACCAGATACAGCACAACGAACCAAAAACAGGATGTGATATCCCAAGTCATTTTGATTTTACATTGGGATGAGCGCTGTATTCAAAAACCAAACGTAGGAGCAACGTGGAGCAACGAAGAGGGAAATTGCCTCATTAACATTTGGTCCATCAAGCATATGCTGGAAAAAGTGCACAGAATGCTTATGTTTTAAAATGTTTAGTGACATTAAAATACCTTCATGAGCTCTGAGAAAGACGCAGAAAATGATCATGTTTACTTTAGCATTGTTGTTGTGGATGATTGGAGTTCTGCTGCATAAAATTTGTCATCAAAGCTGACCAATCGAGTACTGACCATTAAGGTTCGTTATCTTCAGGTCTGCTGATAAAATACCAGTTTGAATGCATACCAGAACTTAATAAATTAAATAAATACATTTTTATTTACTCAAGTATGAACTTGAGTCTAAGAGTTACCCCTACAAGCCTTAAAAAAATGCTAACATGCTAACACTTTTTCAACTACATTCCTGATTTAAAATGATAGGCAGTTCATGCATTTTGAATATAAGCAACCCTGACTGCAGTGGTCAGATGACATTTAGACAATAACAGTTTGGTCAACACTTCCGCTGTCACCGCTAGTGACATCATCGTGCGTTCACATGTCCCTGCAATGTTCTCGTTCTTGTTAGAATGCCACAGCGGGGTGACATTTTCCTCATTAAGGTCCTAACAAGGCCGACACCTCATTAAAGGTTATCTGTTAATTACCATAACAGCTCAGTGCAGCAAGCAGACTAAGGGTTTGGAGAGGAAGGAGGACTCAGGATTCCTATCACATAAGATCTTAACCTTTTCAACACTCCTGCTCACCCCTCTCTCACACAACAAACATTAGACGATCGCTCTTACAGGGGATTGTTCAAGCTTAAAGGCCAGTTTGAGTGTGTCTACAGTAGGCTTCTGTAGATGAGCTTGGGGTCCTAGAAAGGCTAAAGCACCTGGGAATTTTTCTGTTATAAAATAAACATCACTGGCCAGGCCAAAGACACCTTAAAACTTGACTAAACACTTACGGAGGCGAGAAACGGCTCTCAACAGTACTGTTGAAATGTCACGTTGCCAACTTATTAAAGATCCAACAGAGGCTTTTGCATCAAATGTACTTGCAACAACACTTTATCATTATGCTTTCATTGAATTCAATCTTGCATCAATGACCGCGTTTACATGCACCCTAATAATGCGATTATAATGGGATTTTGTCAATACTGCGATTATACTTTACCTCATGTAAACGCAATAATTCGATAAAAATAATGCGATTAAGCTCATAATTGCAATAAGTAAAGTCGCATTAAAGTGACACCATGTAATTTTTCAACCTTCATAATAAATTTTCAAGACCCTTGTGATAGTACATCGACTTTAAATAGGTTGAATGACATGTCTACCATAGCCTGACGGGGTCTGTATCACTTTTACTCGTATTTTAAAACTTAGGGTTTCTGGTAGTAACCAGAGCACAAAAAAAACTACAAAATTCGACTGCTTTACGGCATACGTCACTTCCTCCACACAATTTGTTTTTAACGTGAATTTTGCTGGAGGCTACTTAAGGAGTGTAGAGAGCAGTTTCTATTATGTGACTCTGTGGCACAGTCTTTAGTGTCACGGACCTATGACACGGGCGACCCGGGTTCGATTCCCCTTTAAGGCAATTTTTTATATAAACTGTTGATTCATACATAAATGCGATGTTCTTTATAAATTACGGCGATTATATTGCATATAGTTCCCTGTATTCAGATGCTGTGTTCACGTATTTACCTTTCTTTTACTGTGTCTATGGTATTTACATTACAATCCAAGATGCTACAGCAGTCAAACTTGCTCACAGTGTAAAACCAAACCCTACTCATTCACCAATCAGATCCGAGCGTTTCTCTCTTCTCTCTTCCTCATTTGCTGCGTTCCGCTGTCACTCGCGTGACGTATTACAAAGCGGCAGACCTAAACGCATGGGTTTACTTGGATTTGGAGCGATTTTCACACAAAAAAGAGGAATAACGAGCGCCATTGCAGAAAATCCTGGTGGCGAGGGAGAGAGAGAGGATGCAACAATATTTGTTTGGAAAAAGGCAAGGAAATACGTCTGGTCGTTCTGAATTGGAAGGCTGCAGCCTCCGGAGGTCAAATATGCAGGCTGCACACGTCATCAAGCCTGGGTTATTAAGGTAAACTGAGCATTACATTCGCAAGTCATAAGCATACTGCAACAATTTACGATTAACTATTTATAATAGTCAACTTTGTAATTGTTAATATTGTGAAATAAGAGAGTCTTGATGACGTATACAGCTTAGAAATACGACATCCGGAGGCTGCAACCTTCAGATTGAGAAATGGCTTCTGCCACGACGAGTTCCTCATCAGAAAGTTGTAACATGACTGCGTTTCTCCCTGTTGTCTCAAAATGCTGATCGTTTAGCATTTTAAATGTTTAGTTTTTAGTTTAGTTTTAAGGTTGGCCAGTTCCTTTCCTTTGCGACAGTGCTGCGGCGCTTGTGGGCTCTAGGGGCGCTAGAAGTGAAAAATACGTGTCTAGCACCCCCTAGTGGCCAAAAAGTTTCATGGTGTCCCTTTAAAAGAGGTGGCGTACGCCGTTTATAATCGCAGTATGCGTCCATGTAAACGCTTTAATCGCATTTATAGCGCACTAATTAAGTGCACGTGTGTTTTAGTCACGCACCTTAAGCACAAATTCGTTTGAATCTTGACATTAGGAAGTTTTACATGAACTCTGCAACACGACTCGCTGTCAGCAGTCTGCCTTCATTCAGAAACAGCTCAAATAACACGACAGCAGTGTATAAAACCTTTAAATGACATTATAACGATAATTATAACGATAAATATATTAGTGACCACATCATAATGATAACTTCATGCTAATTCGATAAAACGAGCGCGGCATTACCTAATATTGGATATTTCTTGTAATAAAAACTTTTTTTGCAATTGTTTACATGTCATTGAATATGTACATATGCTGTTCTTGTTGCATTTACACAGCGGGAAACCAGCAGATGTCCTCAACTGAATGAATGTAGTAGTTTGTGTAATAATATCATACCTTTTGGCGTAGTCAGTGTGGTAGAAAAATTTCACAGCATCAGCGCTGGATACCTGAGGTAATTTTATGTTATAAACCTCAGCAATGAATGAGCTTTCTGCTGCATTTTAAGTGCGCGTGCACTTCAAGTTCAAATAGATTTGATTGGCTGTCAATGGTTTATCGTTCATCATGTGCCAAAATCGCTATCGTTATAGTTGTTGTGTGAGCTCTATTATCTTTAATATAAAACGATTTTAAAAACTATATTTTTATATCATGTGAACGCCCTTTAAAGGCACTGTCATATTTATATATTCATCACGGCACCGGATAATGAAATACATCCATAACAACGTGTTTGTCATTTAACGTAAGCAAATTAAAACAGTGGACCATATATGTGAGTTCATCATTTGTGCATTGAACTTTGTGTGAATAATCCGATAATAAAAACTGCATGTAAACCGGAGTGAAGAGGTTAGCTCCAGTCATGTAAACATCTTACTGCGATTAAGACCTTACTCGCATTATTGGAAATAATCGCATTTTTGGTGTGCATGTAAACGTGGTCAATGCCGTACAACCTCTGTTTACTTTCCGCAGAGGCATAGTAGTCACATGATCACCAATACACAATGCAGGACACAAATATGATAATAAAAAGTATAATATGGTACAATGTAATTAAGAGCATAAAGAGCTTGAGCCGGGGGATAATAACTGCTAGTTTTATTAAAACCCACAATCAAGATCTGCAGTACACCAGGACCGTTCCCCCCACTGTTTCACATTATCCAACAGACTGAATTACACTCGGTGAAGGCCATTATCGAAATGAAAGTAATGTCTGCTTTAGCCAGCATAATAAAAACAGCATTTACCAGGTTCATAAACTCAGACGAAAAACAGTTACATAACAGCAACTTTTCCGCCTGCACACTGTACACACAGAGCAAGGCCAAATATGACACACGGACAAAATACGAGAGCCAGTCCTTTAAGCAGTGGCGGCTCGTGACTGCTCTTCCGAGGGGCACAAATTCAAAATACATGTGTGTGTCATGTGTTTTGCTTGTGTTTTCAAAATATGTGTTTGTTGCGTCATGTGAACCATGTGCATCACGTGTTTTTTTTTAAATAAGTGCCGGCTGCACACACGTCAAAACAGTTTATGATAAAAGAAACCCTCACGTTCACGCACGCACTCCCTTAACACTAAATTCTGATTACACATGAGATTATGCGAGTATATGGCAAACGCGAGCATCTCTTTTATCATAAACCCTTTAGAAGCGTCTGCAGCAGGCACTTATTTTGACAAGACATGTGATGCTAGGTTCACTCGATGTGCAGAACACATATTTTGAAATTATGAATCACACACGTGACGGGCTACATACATGCTGTGACGAACTTCGCATCGTGCGCCCTCGAAAAAAGAAGTCACCGGCCACCACTGCATTTAAGAGTAAAAGTTAGAATGGAAAAAGCCACACGGTTCTTCATATTTCACATTTATGCCGTTGTAATGTCACAGTCCTTTTAAAGTCACTCTGAAGGCATTCAAATTTGACGAAAGGTAGAAATGTACAAGGCCACTACTAAATATGTTCCCAGCCAGGTGAATGTGCAGAAATACATCTCTAAGAACGAGAACGCTTGTGCGCTCCCAACAAAATGATCTTTTCACATCAAGAAAAATAGGATTGCGAATTGAGAATGTGGATGCAGAGAGAAAGAGCGAGTGATTGAGTGCATAGGGAAGCGTTTCAGCAGTTTGATCCATGTGGATGTCAAAGGGTGCTGAGGCAGTAGAACGCAGACATATTTACAGATCAGTCAACGCTAATGTACTCCACACCATTAAACTACTGCCGCTATACCAACACAGCCGCCACCACAGAGACCTCCCTTAACAACAGGCCGTATCCCACAGTGCACCTGCAGAGATTGAATTACCACACTGTGGTGTCGGTATTCACGCAGTCTATGAATACAAGCTCAGACTGTAATAGAAATACTGTTTATACCAAACAGCAGTCGGAGCCGTGCATAGTGGTTAGCAGCACATATACTTGTACTGTACCATACTCCAGCATGCTGTGCAAATGTGACCCCGGCTGTGAAACCCCAGCTAAAGTAGTCATTTTTTTGTGATTTGGTGTTTTCTACATGAAATAAAGAACATTCTGTGTGAATATAACTTGATATCTTTAATATTGACTGAGTAAGGGCATGTCAAAGATCACGTCAGTTCCAGAGGCGTCAGTTTGTGTTGAAAAGTGGTGGGGACAAAAGATTGCACAATGTTTGTGTTCTATGCACGTCATGTAAACCTATGTGCATCACGTCAAAATACGAGTCTGCTGCAGACAAGACACATGATGCACATGATGGAACAAACACATTTTTTGAAATAACGAGCCCACACATGACACTCCGAACACATATTTTGAATTCATGCCACTGTTTGTATGTATGTTTTCTGCGATCGAATCTACAAATTTTTATGCCGCTAACACAATGGTCTACCAGTTTAGCTACAGGCGAGAAAAAAAATAAGTTTGACTTTCAAATATATCATTATATATCATTTGAAGCTTTCACTGTGATCTGTTTATTGGCCAATGCATGTGTTTCTCTCCCTGACTTGAAGATACAAAACTGGCTTCAACAAAACCCCTGATAAGCCTATTTATTCCAAACATCAACAACGAGTCCCTTTGACCTAAAATGCGAGATTTGTCTCCCTGCGGGCGGCCATGTTTAAGGATAGCTAAACTGTTTCTGACCAAACTGTCACTTTCGCTTCTGTCGAGATATAGCCCGCAGACACGCGGCCCGATGCCGAACGGCAAACTTCATCTTTTATCTGCTCATTCTGTTTCTTGGATCATCTCTCTGTGGATAACCTCCTGCTTCTGCGCTATTCATCTCATATTCCCTCTTGGCCTGAAATGAAATGTGCTTCTGAAAGATCACAAGTTAACAGTTCACAAGTGTTTTGAAGAATATGGATATGGGCGAGTGTGCTTGTTAATACACATGTGAAGGGAACATCAGGATGTCAGTTTTATATTTGACCCAGTATTAGAGGTAAAGTGAAAAACACTACAAAAATTATTTACTTTATTAGTATTTTGTCATGTTTTCCAGTAAAAATATGTAAGCATCCTTGAAAATTTTTTTATTTTTTCTGTTAACATAGAAATAAGTATAGTGGAGGATTCAATAAAAAAAAACATTTGCCAAATTATAAGAAAACTATGAAATTTAAAAGTTTTTTTTCTAAGCAACTAACAGTGCATGTAATCTATATATCTATATAACTTTTTAAAATATGTACAAGACATATTTTCGATTCTTATGTTTCTGTTACAACCCCGGAGCGAAAACGACAACAGAGATGCTATGCAAACCACTGGCAAAGTTTTTATTTACAGTATTTACATTACAAGTCAATATACAATATTTACACTAGGGCTGCCTAACGATTAGTCGTGACTATATATAATTTATATTATCTATAAATAAAATATTTATTATATAGATGTTTTCTTAAAATTATACATCCATGTCAGAGCTAGCAAAATTTTGAAATCTCTAGTAGCCCTGAGGACAGGCACTCATAAGTTTTTGCTAAGCCAAATAAAAAAGACATTGCATTTTAAGTAGAATATTGAGACAAAACATCTATCAAAACACAAACACATAAAGTAATCAGATTGCAATCATCAATACAAATATTCGCTTCTAAAAGAAAACTGAAATTTATATAAACTTCATATTCTGAATCTAAAATATTAACTGAAGTCACAAATAAGAAAATGGCACTCGCTGTTGTTGTTTTTGATGCTGTTGTTTTTTTAACAAACAAAAAAATCTGGAATCTTAACTAATCCTGCTCATATCCACACTGGATATACTCACCATTTAATAGTGGTTCAATGGGTCACAAAACCCACAGTTTGGACAATTTTTCCTATCAGAAAAATAGGGGTTACTGTTGCTTTAAGAGCGAGTTCTGCACAGAGTCACATACTGTAGCCTTTTTCGTAATTCTCTTTACTGCACATGCAATCTATATCACTTTAAAGCTTGCTGTGAGAGATTTCATTTTTAACTTGAGGATAATTTTGCGAAACAGATCCAGATCTTCAATGACAAATCAGTACTGCTTGCTTCTTGTACAATTTGGGACTTCGCGGAATCGCGATTTCTGAATTTCATAAGCCATGATATTTACCCATCCAAATTTGTGAGAGAATGTAGAAGCATTTAAATATATTTTTCCTCCCTATAAGTCAAGATAGCCCGACGGGCAGGGCGGAGATGGATTTTGGTAGCCCCCTGCAAGGCACAATAGCCCTGGGACGTCAGGCTAGCGCTTTTGTGAGCCCTGCATATGTGTGTATTTATATATAATTATTAGACTCAGTAAACCCACATATATTATGTAAACAAAAACTTTTATTATAACTTTTAGTCGCAACTAATTGTTATGCTGCGTTTACACCAGCCATGGTATGGGCGGCAAAAACATGCTATTGGCGCGAAGTTGGACGCTTGAACATTTGAGTTCACTCGCTTCATAATTCTAGTCATTTGAGAAATTCACACAGAAATTCGCGTCATGGGAGGGACTTCTGCGACTCCGCACAGAGTCCGCCACTCCATTCGCTTCCTGTAATCACGTCACTACTACAGCAAGGTCCTGATTGGTTAATGCAGCGCGGAAATCCACCGAAGTTCAGATTTTTCAACTCGCGCATTTCCCGCGGCAACGATCATTGCATTGACTTTACATGTAAATTAACCACGCTTGCCGCCTCTACGCTGATATAAACGCAGCATTAGCCAGCCTGATTTACACAGAGGGGGAGAAGGGACGTGGGCGGCAAAAAATCAAAAGCAGTCTAACTTATAGTTTACCCTTCTACACTGACTAGAAGGAATCTTCAGCATCTGGGACGTCCTACCTAAACTACGCTCTCTATCAAAAGTATTATTATTATTTTTATTATTGTACATAGTAATAATAATTATTATTATTATGAAAATTTGTATTATTATTATTTTTTTATTATTATTATTATTATATTTCTTTTTTATTTATATATTTTATTATTCATTTTGCATTACATCTTTCATATACTTTACAGGTGTCATTGCACTTTCAGGAAAAAATCATTCAGATCCATTCACTCCCTCTTTTTAACTTTTCTGATTTCCTTTTTCACAGCCACTAAAGATGTAACTGTTGCTTGGCAGTTGGCAGTTATGCAACCGCAGATGCTTTGACAACATGTAAATGGCCTTCAATAAAAAAATCACATGCCCAAGCTTTGATACAGGTCCACTGATGCGGACGCATTTGCAGCAGAGTAAAAGTACACACAACAACACACAAAATATAAGCTACCTGACTTGACAAGCTCACCGGCAAACGGACATTACAAAACCCCCAACAGCATCCACAGACAAAAGTAAACAACATACAAACAGATTAGATTTTCACGCTTTCTGAAGAAAATATCAGTGGTGCTTGGTGTAAGGCGTGGTTGTTAGGAAATTGCTTCTTGGTTCCTAGGGTGTTATTGGTGGTTGCTTATAGTGCAAGAAAAGTCTCTGTAATATTCTGGCCCCCATAGCTTATTTCCCTTACTCAATCCAAGTCTATGGGATTGTTTAACCTGCTTAACATTAAAAATATAAAAATAAGCCAATTAAGTAAAAACTAAATAGTGATCAAATGCCAGTGATTACTTAAATAATGAGAATAGGAAACATGCAGTCACACACAGTGGTTTGTATATTGGAACAAAATAAAGAAACCCTTTGTTCATTAACCCAAAGCATCACCTCTGTCCCCTATAATATCCACAATATGCTGCCAACTCGTGATCTCTTCTCATTCTTCGGCTTTCTGCTTTCTGAAAAAAACGATGATTCATCTAAATGTCTGTCACTAACTCGTCTCTCTTGGTTGCTTCTCATAGCCATCTATTTTTCAGGTAGACAGTTTTGGCTGTGTAGCCCAAGCAAGACCCTTTGAGCAACCCAGCGGGGCAGCTTATTTCTAACCCACGCACAGTGCTTTTCTAGCAGCGAGCCGTCAATCACATTGCACTAACCCTGCTCAGCTAGGCCAGAGTTTTCCTCCATTCAAGGGTACAGAGAGCTGGTTACCACAACAACAGCAACTTAGCAACCGCTTCAGCAAAACACAGCCAAATCTCAGTCGAGTGTGATGTCTTTATAGCTTGTCAGCAGAATCATTTTCGTGCGTGGATCAAATCGGCATGCAATCGATTGTATATTAATAAAATAAAATATTTATAAATGAGTCCTAAGTGTTATAAGGGTGTTTTTTTGGGGGGGGACTTTTGTACATCTCAATTGGTAGAGCATATTCTCACCAATGCCAGGGTCATAGGTTCAATTCCAATAATGAATTAATAATAAAACACTTTGGACACAAAGTCACTTTGGATAAAAGTGTCTGACAAATGCAAAAACACAGATGGGTGATTTTCACGAAATCCAGATTTAGAAGGTGTCCAGCATCAGAATTTTTAAAAAGCTCTTGAAGACAATTTTTTGCACATATAAGATTAAGATCTAAACTTAATATAACCATTATTTTAAGAGGATTTAAAAATATTTCCTGTAGAATTATTTAATTTTTTTAGATTATCATTATCAAAAATTATCATTACCGCAACATGATATTACATTAAATATATGCATTTACAAACATGTTTCGGTAATGAGAACTAAAAAGTTGTCTAGGTACAATGACAAACATAATTTCAACTTTTATCTGGAGAGTAAACATAAGAACTGCTTACCTGGTAGCCATCTTGAGTGTCACAGTCAATTTTGTCCATTCCAAAAAAATTATTTTGAAAATGTTAGTTCCTTGAGGGCTTAAACAATGATTGAAATGGTCCTGTAGTTCGAGTGAAAACTACAAAAACTTGCTTTACGGCAGACCTACAATCCAATCAGAGCCAGCTTAACTGCAGTATTTACGACAGTGGTAATGAACAATAACGCTTCTAACCTGTAGGGGGAGCAAAGAGCAATAAGTTTTTAGTGTTGCTTTAACAGTGAACTCTGATTACGCATGAGATTATAATAGTATCTTTCAAACGCGAGCGTCTCTTTTATCATAAACCCTTTAGCCTACAGCATGCACTTATTTTGACAAGACACGTGATGCACACAGGATCTCTCAATGCGCAAAACACATACTTTGAAATTACGAACCACACACATGATGGGCTACATACATGTTGTGACAAACTTCGCATCAAGCGCTCTTGAACAAAGAAGTCACCGGCCGCCACTGCCACGGTATGTGCAGTAAAAGAGGTCTAGCAATACCCCTGGCCTAAAGAAACTTTTTTGCCACCAAATATCTTTCTTGAAACAGACAGGTTCTTTATGGAACCAAACAACGAAAAAACAGTTAATCTATAGTATTGAGGAACACCTTCATTATTAAGAGTGAATAGAGATATCTTCATTAATACATAAGGTGGATTCTTTATACAAAGCGACTTGCATCGCATTTAAAGCATATATTTTTTCTCTGGTATTAAACCCTTTGCATTGTTGGCACCCTGGCATTGCTAGCACTATGCTGCTCTTTTACAGATGAATATGTTCGAGATCGGCTTTGAAGCTGTCAATTGCCAGCTATACAACTTGAAACTAAATATACTTCTACAAAAGAGGTAAATCTCCTCATCTACAGCCCTGCTGAGGATCAATACAGAGATCTGAACTCATCCCAGGTCACTCTAAGATCTAGCAATAAATCATACAAAGAGAAGAGATGTGACTCCATCTGATCCCTCTCAAACAGGTCAGTTTATAATGAGAAATTTACTCCTCCACCAATACAGACAGACAGGAGAGACGGAAATGGAGACGTGCTCGTGCACGCCCTGCAAGACAACAGGCAAGTTTAGTGGCAAAATGGCTCCATTCATTATTCATGGAGCCCAGAGAACAGGCCTTTGCAATATTTATTCGTGATATTGACTTGACTGTGAGTGACTGCGAGTACTCGGCCAGTCGCACATTGAGATGAGATCACAGCCCTACAGCTGAGACAGTCAGCTTTCCCAAGGGCCTGATTCAATTAAAGCGCTGAAACATACACTCACAGATACAGGCTTATGTACACACATTCATATGTTCAACAACAAAAAGGCTTGCCACAAGAGTTTGCATACACACAAATGGTTACAAAGCTCATGTGGGACCAGGGAATCCCCACATCTCAAGAAATATGAGCACACATAAAAACATACACATACTCTTATTATTATAACATCTTAATCAGTTGCATTTAAAAGTTAACCATTTCGGGACTTCTTTAAACAATATATATATTTTTTTTATCAAATAACAAGTATTGCTGGTTTTATCCGTAAAACCCTTTTATGTTTAAAGCACATTGAGGCTCTGAGGCGTTACTTTAGTGTGATGAAATGTATAAAAAATTTTATGGTCACATTAAATCGCCTCAAAGCTCAAAAATCAAGTTGTTAGTCAGAAAGTTGTGGCCTGAGGACATAAGCAGTGTTAAGTTTTCTAATGAAACGTCTCATTGAAAGAAATATGCAGCATCAGATGCTGAAACAACAACATTATCATGAGACTCATAAACAGTCTTGACCAATGCCCCCAAGAATCTCAGCCTTTAATGTGAAGAAACAGCTTCAAAGATACACCAAAACAACAACACATTAATAAAAGTCCCTAACCGGCCGTTGGCATTCAATCTTTGACTAAGCATCTTCAAACTGTTTGCTTTAAATTAAATACTTCAATACACTTGATTTATGTCTGACATTTTTGGTTTCTAACGGAAGATGCTTGCGAAAATATAGTGCGGGACTAAAAAAATTTTTATTTAGAGATGTGTTTGCTTAAAGCCCATTGGGGCTGACTGGGCCTGTGGACTGATACCAGAGCCACTTCTGTAGATCACAGGATACTTTATGGTCAAAAGAAGATGAAATCTCAGTTAATGAAGAAGCTGGTTATTGGTTTTGGTCTCTGGCTAGATTGTTATCTGTGGAGAGGTGATATTGGGTTTGGCTTCATATTTACCATGTCTGGGCTAAAGTCCAGAGGTGCTATTCGCACTAAACTACAATGCTTAAGGGCCTGCCAAGTGCTTTAAAGTTATAATTAAACTGGCCTGAGGATCTGTACTTTAACAAATCCTTGTGCAGTGTTATAAAGAAAATGGCAATGACAGTGGTGTTTCAACCCATATTATGTGTCTTAACCTCTAAAGATCTGTTTGTATAGCCGGTTGTCTCACAGTTGTGTTGTGTTTTTTACATTATTACATACAGCAAAAAGTTTTATAGCTTACACATTGACAATATTTATCACATTAAATGGATAGTTCACCCAAAAAAGAAAATCATGTCATCATTTACTCAGCCTCATGTTGTTGTAAACCTGTATGAGTTATTCTGTTGAACACAAAAGAAGATATTTTGATGAATGATCTTAAACACACAGTTATAGATATTAGTTATAAATCTAACTCAAAATAGAATATAAGATATTGACTACTTGGCGTACATTTTTATTTATTTGTTTGTTTGTTTATTTATTTATTTATGTATTTGTGTATTTATTTATTATTTGTTTGATGTTTGTTTGTTTATTATTTCTTATTTTTTAATTCGTATTTTCTTTTTTCTTTATTTAAATCGTATTTCTTTCTTTATTTTTTAATTCTTTATTTATTTTTATTTATTTATTTTATTTATTTACCTTTTTTTCTTTCTTTAATTTTTTTTCTTTCTTTATTTTTTTTTCTTTTCTTTTTTCTTTCTTTCTTTAATTTTTTCTTTCTTTCTTTAATTTTTCTTTCTTTCTTTAATATTTTATTTATTTTATCTTTTATTTCTTTCTTTTATTCTTTATTTCTTTTTTAAATTTTTATTTCTTTCTTTTATTTTTTATTTCTTAAATTGTTTATTTCTTTCTTACATTTTTTATTTATTTCTTTATTTTTTTATTTCATTTTTTATTTATTTCTTACATTTTTTTATTTCTTTCTTTATTTTTTTATTTATTTATTTCATTTTTTATTTCTTACTTTGATTTTTTATTTCTTACTTTCATTTTTTACTTTAATTAAAAAAAACTTTAATTTTTTTACTTATTATTTTTTACTTAATTATTATTTTTTACTTATTATTTTTTATTATTATTTACTTATTATTTTTGCTTACTTATTATTTTTTACTTACTTATTTTTTTAACTTACTTATTATTTACTTACTATTTACTTACATACTTTAAATTTACTTCCTTAATTATTATTTACTTAATTATTATTTACTTACTTACTTATTTACTTATTTACTTACTTACATACTTACTTACATACTTAATTTATTTTATTTTATTTTTATACCTATACATTTTATAATAAATTTTATTTATTTTTTTTTTATATACTGATGTTCTTTGTATGTTTCTGCTGCTATGTTTTCTATAAGCAACATGGTGAAAAGCACTAGAGAAATAAATGTGAAATAAATATTACAAATGTCACAAAAAACAAACACAAATAAACAGGACTGCCAAAGGTAATCACCCATGGTGCTTTATAAACTCACACACTGAATGTTTAAAATGGCTTGTACTTGCAATAAAGGGTTAAAAGCCAGAGCAGTCCCTGTGGTAACATTAAGACCTAACACCAGGCCTTTAGGATGTGGCTGCAAAGATGGATTGAGGCAATGACAGATGAATGAATAGATGGAAATATCCCTTTCTTCTACCATGACTATGATAGAATGATGAAGTTCTGACCCTCAAGGAAGCAGTTAACACCCGTGTCTCCAGTCGCCATGGTGTCACAGCGGGATTGGGTAGCCATGGCAACTCAGATGAAACATGCCGTCGGATTGCGCTCCGCATCAGCGGGCACCATTAATTACAGGGCCGGCGAGGGTCGTTACAAATATGTAAATACAGTAAGCATCGTCCTGCGCTGAATATTAATGTACGTGTAGGATCCAGAGGCAAAGAGAGGACGGAGGCCACTCAGGAAAAACAAAACAGGTTGCGTAAGATGTGGATTTAATGTTCTTCGCCTCAAGAGTCTGTACCTGTGAGGATCTCCTCTTCCTAATAGCTACAGGGGTCCATTCACTCCCCCACACATCTGCTCTGATGATCAATATAATGATTAATAGTTGGGGTTGTTGTGACCCGCCTCTAATTCATCTCTGACAGACAGTGAGTGTAATGACAGTCTGGATATAGAAACCGCCATAGGCCCTACCAGACGCCCGTCTCCTCCCCACGGCTACCTTAACCAACTGCCCCACTTTTTGGCAACGGTGTGTTTGTTGGAATTGAGGTGTAGTTGTACACACAGAAACAAAAGGGGCGGGATGACATCCCGTTGATATAAACCGAAATAGAAAGAAAAATAAACTGAGGCTGCGAGTGACCTAATTTCAAACTCTAAAGTTTATCACTGTACGTTAACATTGCAGTAAAAGAATTTATCGGGATTATGTTTTCTGTAGTGATGTCACTTTGTTTAACAGGGACATTTCACAAGACTTTTTTAAGATGTCAAATAAATCTTTTAAAAATGTAAAAAAAATTTAGCTCAAAATATCATATATATAATTAATTATAACATGTTAAATTGTCACTTTGTAGGTGTGAGCAAAAATGTGCCGTTTTTGGGTGTGTCCTTTAAAATGCAAATGAGCTGATCTCTGCACTTAATGGCAGTGCTGTGATTGAATAGTGCAGATTAAGGGGCGGTATTATCCCCTTCTGACATCACAAGGGGAGCCAAATTTCAATTAGCTATTTTTTCACATGTTTGCAGAGAATGGTTTACCAAAACTAAGTTACTGGGTTGGTCTTTTTCACAATTTCTAGGTTGATAGAAGCACTGGGGACCCAATTATAGCACTTAAACATGGAAAAAGTCAGATTTTCAAGATATGTCCCCTTTCAAGAAATAAATTTTTTGACGGGTTACTGTGTTGTATGACAATTAAACAAAATTGCATTTAAAACTATTGAGTCATGAATGGAATTATCATATAAAGCTTCATATTTTGTGATTTCTTAAAGTATTTCAATTTATAAAAATAACTGCAAAAATACAAAAACATATCTACGGTTTCTTAAACACAGATAGCTCCGCCTCCAAACACACACCATTGGTTAAGCCAGAAAATGTAAACATTTTTTTTAAATATCTATCTACTGGATGGAATCTACAACCAGAATATTATCATACCCCCTAAAAAAGGATCAAAAAATGGATCAAAATGGGACAGAAAAAATGTATGTTTATATTTGAAAAACTCAGCCAAGGACGGTCCCAAGCCCAGCTAAAAAATTAGGAGGGTTGGGTGTGGGGTTAGCAACTTCACTTCCTTAAAAACAACATCTTGCTATGGAAACGACAACAAGGGAACAAACGACAAACGGAATCGGGACTGAAGCAGACCAGGTGACCGTATGCATGATGGATCAAGACCAAAGACACAAGGACGTATCCTTCCCGATGGCCGATCTCCTGAAGACGAAAACACAGATAAGAGTTGGGAGTTCCCTTGCAGTCGCCTCCAGCACCAGACGGTGCAAAGAGGATTGAATGAATGAATGAAAGAATTATATTTTAAAATAATCCACAATTTTTCAAGATTGTGCCTTTGCACATTCAACTGGAAAATGTATGAGAAATGAGATTTCAAGTATTTCAACAATAAAAATATGACACAATCTGGGCCTCATTCATGAATCACAAGCAAAGCAAATTTCTGTATAAATCGTTTATAAAACCGTTTTTAAATTGTTGCATTTGATTCAAAGTGATGGTTTACAAATTATTTACTGCACACATAAATCCGTTCAGCTAGCTCTTCATGAATAAGGTCCTCACGCTTTAAAGATTTTACCTGCTTTTTATTTACCTCAAACAAAATTCTCACATTTCCAAAGGGATTACAAACCTAAAAGAACAGAGCATTAAATCCACAGGAGAGACTTTTAAGAGCCATTAGCTTTCATCTCTCTGCCCCTGTGCTGCAGATCTCTTTCAGTATTTTGCTCTGTCTGATCGTTTGACCTTTACTTGCCTCTTGAGTTTCAACAGATTTGACTTGAATTTTACGAGCTGCCATTGTGGAAATATTCAAACAGACAATGAGACAAATATATACATAGAAGAAAAACATTCAATGTACTGTATATACATTTTGATTAACTGTTTATAAATAGGTTAGGCCTGTTATAGAAAACATTCTGAACAATATGGCCAATTAAATGTCATTTATAATAAATAAAAGATGTCACTTTCCAAATAAAACACAATAAAATGATTAAAAATTACAAAAAATGGCTGAATTTGACACGCTCCATAGAGAAAGGCTTAAGCAGTTCTTTAAAACAATAAGACTGAGATGCAGTTTGTTGTGTCTGCCAATCTGCTCCTCTTTGTAAAGAAATAAACCATCTTCAAAGGCAGAAGGGTTTTCTCTATGACTGTGTGTGATGATCGACTCATCAGTAAAACTAGGACAGGACTTTGCTTTTTGCAAACACAGTTGTTATGCTATTCAGCTACATAAACAAATGAGAGGAAACTGTTACAGAAAATGTGTGATATAAACTCTTGATCTAGGATTTAAAACAGACACTTTTCACAACCGAGTCTAAAGTCATAAAGTTTTTTCTTTCATCTATTACATCAATATCTAATCATATAAGAATCAGTCATTCTCTGGCCATGTGTTTATGTGTGTTTAATAATTCAGGCAGCCCTATTACAATGTTGCTCTAGGGATTCAAACAAGCAACAAATCTCTTGAGCTTAAAGGGACACTCCACTTTTTGAAAATATGCTAATATGAGTTAAACATTTGAGTTTTACCGTTTTGAAATCCATTCAGCCGATCTCCCGGTCTGGCAATACCGCTTTTAGCATAGCTTAGCATAATGCATTGAATCTGATTAGACCATTAGCATCGCACAAAAATTACAAAAGAGTTTCTGTATTTTTCCTATTTTTTACCTGACTATTGAAGTTACCAAGAGGACTATTTCCGGGCGCTTCTCGAAAATGCGCCTGCTGCAGCCATGGTTCAGCAGCAAAGTCCTTGATTATTTGCCAGAATAAGAGTATAGTTCCTAGCCATATCGGCCTAGAAAATTGCGATTTTTATTATCCATCGCTGTTAGTACACGATGTAACTTAAGAAGAGTTTAAATATGAAGACGCTTTAAATAGGAAAAATATTGAAACTCTTTGGTTATTTTTGAGAGTGATGCTAATGGTCTAATCAGATTAAATGGATCATGCTAAGCTATGCTAAAAGTGTTACCGCCAGACCCAGAGATCGGCTGAATGTATTCCAAAACGGTAAAAATCAAATGTTTTACAATAGGTGAGCTGGAAAATGAGCGTATTTTCAAAAAAGTGGAGTGTCCCTTTAAAGGGATAGTTCACCCAAAAATTTTTATTCTGTCATCATTTACTCACCCTCTTGTTGTCCCAAACTTGTATGAACATCTACTGAACACAAATTAATATATTAATGTAAAATGTTTGTAACCAAACTGATCTGGGTCACCGCCGACTTCCATAGTACTATTTCTCCCACTGTGGAAGTCAATAGTGCCCCAGATCTGCTTGGTACTTTTGAATGTGAAATATTAGACCCCTTTGTCTAAGTTTGATTTCAGTATTTGACATGGTTAATGAAAATATGAAGGTTATATTTTTACAAAATGTTCTTAACTTTGCATTATATTTTGTCTTTGCATGTGTTTTTTCGGTTTGGCTTTCAAATAATGTTTGTTTGGGAACTCATATAAAGTCTGAGACACATTGTGTTTGTCTGTTGGTCATTAAATGTAAAGCGTCAGCATATATAACTCTCTGAGTTTACATGATTTAATGTCTGCATGTTCTTGCTCAAGAATTACAGTGGTTGTATCATTTTTATTGGACAAATATTAAAGATTTAAATGGATTGTAATGCTGTTTGGCCTGAAGTAAGTGTTTTCTCAATCTAAAGTGAAAATAAAAACAACATTTGTGAGTCAACTAGCACCCTCTGCAGGCATTTGTTATAATACACATTGTTGGTTGTTATTAAATATATATATTAATGTTTTTGTTTATTAAAAAAACTTGGTTTTGATAATTAATTTAAACATATTATTATTGCATCATCATTACTATATGAGGTCTATTTAGGTCTATTTTATTACCAAAGCCTATCAAATTACTTTATTATAAATTACTAAAATAATTGTTAGGTACAGTCCTAGTCTAGATTAGTTAAAACATTCCCATTTATATATTTTATCATTGAGGATTTCTTAAAAAGTGCAAAAATCTCATCTCGTTCTCAACCCCTCATCTCATCCCTATTCTTAACATTATGTCAGATGATTTTATTGAAGAAAACAGTAAACCTCAAAAAATGACTTTAGCTGGGTTTCCACACACTTGGTCACATAGTTGTGCATATCATTCCTTTAAACTGCAAAATAAAGTCATCTTAAAGATACCCTATGACTGATCTGTTGCCACACAGTTGCCAAAATATAAAAATCATCAGTAGTCTCCGCTTGTCGACATTCAGCCACATCAAACTGAATCTGTCTCGCTGCGAATCTGTTTGCCCCACTCCACTCACTATATTCTGAGATACACCAGAAAGTCTGCAGCCCCTGTGAAGCTTACTGTCACCACAATAGACTGTTCCGCTCGCTCGCTCGCGCACACACACACAAAAACACGGCCGACTATAATAGGGACCTTTGTCAAACAAATCCAATCCTGAATCCCTTCGCAAGAGACGTGTCATGAACTCAGAGTTCTGGTGGTGAGACTGAGCAGACGCTCTCTGTGTTTTTACTTGCCGTGTACCGGGTCTCCCTTTCTCTACACGGCGTGCCCTGTCCCTGAGAGCGCGAATAATGAGCGTCATTACAAAGAGCAGACAGGCAAGATGTCCACGAGGATTTAACCAACCAGCACACACTCAGTCAATTATTCAACCCTGCTCTACAGAGAGAGGCAGGGGGAGCAATGTGCTACTTATACCACATCTAAGTAGGCCAAAGAGACAGCGAAAAAGTACGACTGCTCATGCACGCAAAGCCGAAACAGATCTGGCAGAATAATGGCTTACGTGGAAAACTTTCCTCGTGTAGTGTGACGTTGTGGGCCGAAGAACATCACTGGACAGCAAGTTTCCCTTGGTATACACACTGTTACAGTAAGTGTTGAAATCAGATTGTGAAGATGTCCTACTAGCCAGACCAGAGATTTTGAGAGATTTGCGTACAACGGCTATTGCAGACTAATGCTGGGTACACACCAAAAGATTTTTTACATCTTATAAGATTTTCAAAATGTGATAGACCACAAACATGAGGATAAAAAATCCTAGATTTAACAGTTTTGCTCTTATAGTGTGTGGTGTGTCAAAGACAGCACAGCACACCAACCAGATTTTCAAATAGAGTCTCGACTGTGAACACAGGAAATATGGCGAGACTTCAGAATAAGAATGGCGGACGATATGTAGGAAGAAATTTCAATGATAGTGTTTGGAATGATTTGCACAGAAAATTCAAGGGGGGAAAGGGTTTGGGTGGATAAGTCATGGAGAAAGCAGGAACATGGTCTGTAGATGTTCACTTTGCATCAGTTTCACTTTGTATTGTGCCAAGACTGCTTCCGTCTTCCATCATCTCGCTTACTGATTGGATATTGTTTGTCCTCGGGCTTCCTCACTCAAACCAGGATTTCTGATCGTAAATATTAAACGTTTAATATTTAAGATTCGCAATCGAGGAGGCTTGACGTTCTTCTGATCAGGGTTGGACACTCTTAACTAGGGATGGGACGGTATGAAAATTTGCGACCAAAGTTATCACGGGTATCAATATTATTATAGTTTTGTTAAATAAATAAAAAACTGATACACACACTGAAAAATTTGTTTATTACAAGTTTTATTTTTGAAAATCACAATTTAATATTCATGTCCCTGAAATAAAAAATAAATCTGTCTAATAGGTTTACCATGAATGAATACAATACATTATCCCTTAAATGCCGCCTTGCGCAAAAAAACTATGTTCCATGTGCACGCCTGCGTAAAACTGATTCAGGCTGGACAGGATTTACCGCAAGTTTTTTAAATCATGGTAATCAAACACGGATGTAATGATAATTCAATTTTAAACGATAATGCTAACTGTCAGGTAATTTTAGTGTGGTTAATCATGAAACCGGTAATTGTCCCATCCCTACTCTTAACACACCTCACAACAATCTGTAGAACCATCAAGATAATCGTGACATAGCTACAGGTAGGATTGTCGGAAGGGGGGAAAACGGGCAAAAATCTGCCCGATATTCTTTTGCTGTGTACCCAGCATTAGTGTGTTACAATCCGACTATGGATATTTAGAAGGATATAAAATAGTAATTTCATATTCAAATAATTTTCTCATGTTATTTTTTATGTCTGATTACAATTTTAATTGTTTATTACATACAATTTTACATTATGTGTAATAGAGAAAGTTGTCATAAAATAGAGCCACATTGTCATGGTCCTGCCTTCTTGTCATAGTTTTTGCTCCTTGTGGCAGCTCATGACACCCCCATGTGTTTTGTGTGGTAGCACATGGTCTTGGATGTGTTTACCAGGCCATGTGCTAATAGGTGTGTTCGACTTCATGCGGCGCTGTGCAGACCGATCGGCGCTGACTTAAAGAAGTGCATGCTGGTTAGTAATTTTGTCCAACTTGATAATTACTTTTTATGTTGTTTACATCTTACAAATCATGTCTACTGCGATAAAGCAAGCAAACGCCATGCCAGACGTAAATGCAGCAAACTACGGGAACCACAGCATGTCCGACTTCACGTCTCCGTTTTCAGCTCCCCCCGCCTGCACGCCTGCTAATCTCGCCAATTGGTTACATCCAGCTGCAGTTACCTTGTTATTGTTTCAATCATGTCATCTGCACCCTCATTATTTACTCCCCTATTTAGTGCCCTTGTGTTCACAAGTTGTTTTGCCCCCTCGCTGGCTTTTTTGTTACTGTGAATAAAGTTTTGTGTCTAAAACATCTACAATTTGGATCTGTGCCTCGTGAATCATGATCAGAGGTGGGTAGTAACGAATTACATTTACTTCGTTACATTTACTTGAGTACATTTTTTGGGTAACTAGTACTTTTAGAGTAAATTTAAGGATGGGTACTTTTTACTCTTACTCAAGTACATTTCTAGTGAAAAAACTGTACTTTTACTTCGCTACATTTGGTGGCGTTACTGCGCTACTTTCAAATGGTAATAATTAATATATATATATATTTAAACTTTATAGGGTGTGTTCGAAAGTTTCGCGAGACAGGCTGCGTCACCCTTTAGCGCGACCGCGTGGTCACCCTTTAGCGCGCAATCACGGGTAGATGATTATAGGAGAAGCAGATGAGGGCGCGTGTGCATTGTGCGAGATATCGGAGGCAGATCATGCGTGGCTTCAAGTTCGGTCTATGTTTTCACTCCAAAAGGTCAAAAAGAATCGTTTCATAATGCGATGCATGCTTTGTTCAATGAACGAGCTGACATCTCAGTATACAGGAATTCAAGATCCAACCTGAAGTAAGTGTCAGTATTGTCTATTTGAACACTATTAATGGTCATTTCACACACTGTCCGAGATCTTTTGCCATATGCACTCTTGTGCAAGCGATGACAAAACCTAGTGTAAGTTAAACCATACAAACAGCACGCTGACATCTGCACATTTCCAAATCATAACAGCATAATGTAAGGACGTCTTGCATTTATACACAAATCCGGACACCTCACTAATGTGTAGAAAATACATTCAAATAAAAACGGGATTGTATTTTATTTAAATCCTTCCTAAAGAATGAATGAATAAAAATAAAAGAATAAAGTTTGATTTTAAAGAAACATGTATTATATATTATAATAAATGTAGAGTTGATTTGCACAAACAGATAAGTTCCATATAAAATTCTAAAATGATAATTTTTATTAAGCTCCTGTTTATGTTCAGTAATTGCACTTTAATGGCAATGAAAATAACCTATTCATATAAAAACATGATAACAAACAGACACACACGTTATTTTTTGTTTACTGTTTGCATGTTTAAAGGCAGACGCTCACAAGTTTGTGTTGTGAACATAAAAATTAATACACAGTTAACCTTCAGAAAACATCTGTGTCATGTTATGTGATAATGTACCCATTGCAGGACTGAGATAGGCTGCTTTACTTGTATATAAGCAGAACAATGAGACTTTTAAGGAGAGGTTTGTGAAAACCCTCCAAGTAGTCTGAAAATCAGTGCTTTTGCGCTACTTCTTTATCAGATCGGAAGTAACGAGTAACTAACTACTTGAGTAGTTTTTTCATCTAATACTTTTTTACTCTTACTAAAGTAAATAATTAGATTTGATACTTTTACTTTTACTGGAGTTCAAATTTGTATAAGTACTTGTACTTTTACTTGAGTACAGATTTTGGGTACTCTACCCACCTCTGGTAACGAGTAACTAACTACTTGAGTAGTTTTTTCATCTAATACTTTTTTACTCTTACTCAAGTAAATAATAAGATTTTATACTTTTACTTTTACTGGAGTACAAATTTGTATAAGTACTTTTACTTGAGTACAGATTTTGGGTACTCTACCCACCTCTGATCATGACACACATCTTCAAGCTAAGATTAAATGTGCTCTGTTGAAGCTCCAGCACTGACCAAAGCAAACTGTGGGAGTTATTAAGCCACTGTTATTAAAAGTTGTGGAGTCCCAGTAAGACCCTCACAATGAGACTCAAGATGACAAAGAATTGGACCTCGGCCGCGCTGTGCTCATATGGATTAACAGCGGGAAAGAAAAGCCAACGAGAGAGTGTCTGAATGAGAAAGCAATGTAGAGATGGAAGAATAAATCCCAGAGCTGTAACATCTAGCTGTGGGTTCGGTGAAGACGTCAGATCAATAAAGATGTGAAGTTTCACACTAATTCTTAATAGTGTGAGCAGCAGGCTACTGAAGCAGGGACAATCCAATGAGATAATAATACTGAATATAGAATATGAACTAAATCCTATTTGGCCTATACAAACTAGTAGCATTATTGAAGAGCCGTGACATCCATTCCCCTAACTACTGTATCCTGCGATTTTCAACTCTGGAGTCACAGAGAGACTTGGATTTATATGCAGTTATGTAGATATGCTGAGAGAATTAGATATGGCTTTATTATAGAATATAAATATTATACACATGGGGTGCTAAATTAACACTTGCCACACGTTAAATGCGAAACAAATTTGGTTTGGGAGAGTTTTACTGCAACATAATGGAAGTTTTAAATTGAAGTGTTAAAATGTCTGACAATCACTAGAAACTTTAGTTATTCAATACATATTCAAGACATAAAAATAATCAAAAAAGCAATAATAAAGAAAGACATTATTGTCTAAAACAAAAAATCACAGATGCCGCCTCTAAATCACAATATGGAGAATGAACTCACAATAAACTGGGCATTTGTGATATTGGGACAGGGTTATTTTGAGACTATATAATCCTACACTTTCAGAAAAAAATGGTTTAAAACTGTACCTTTTCTGTCACAAGGGTAGTACCCTCAAGGTTCATTTTTGTAACTTTATGGTACAGTAATGTACCCAAAAATGTATAACATTATATTATGTTTATATACCTGTAAGTACAAAATGGAACATTAGGGTACCACAGTTTTGTACCTTTATTTCTAAAAAGTGTACAAATTTAAACTATATAAATGACTAACATAACAACAGCCAAACACTAACTTACTACTATTACGTTGTCGATGATGAGCCCAGTAACTGCTGAAGTGTTCATTTAAAATTGATTGACAGGTCTGGCTCAATAAAAATTAATTTACCACCAGCCACACATGTCGCACAACCTGATCAACGGTGAACAACAATACGTGAAACTGACATGGAAAAGAAATGCGTGGCACGGGTACGTAAAATAGTGGAAATGTGTGCCAATGCCATGCAAAACTGAGCAAAATAATGTGTGACCATTTTATGTGTTTTAAGTGCTCTTGCCAAACGGTAGGGGGGTTTGGAAAAGGACTCGATGCACACACGCAGGGGCGGATCTACCGGGGTGGCACGGGGTGGCAGTTGCCACCCTAAATAAAAGCATTGCCACCCCATATGCCACCCCAGCGCGGGTATCCTAATATATATAATTTATACCCGAGTAGGCTCTTTTAACCAGAAAGGCAATGTGGTTTTTCTCTGCGTGTGTTTGGGGGTGGGAGACACACATCTGACGATGATTGGTGTGTGTGTCTTAGACGGGGTGGGACAACCACATAGCTGATGGTGATTGGCTTAATTTCCATCGTTAGCCAACCAGAGGCAGCAGAGTTCATACACAAGCATGCAGTCAGTCCGAGCAGAAAGTCTTTTACAGTGTAAAAAAAAGTCCGCGCAGATTTGCCAACTTGGTGACTTTGTCGCTAGATTAAGAAACTTTTTAGACCCCTTTAGCGACTTTATTAAAAAAGCGACTAGGACAAATCTAGCGATCTTTTCTGGCGTGGTTGGAGACGTTTGGAAACTGCGGTGAAAGGATGCATCGCCCCATCCAAGGCACTCACATGCAGCCCGGTTCTCGCGCTGCAGTCCATCCCTTTCGAGTCGCACAAACCCGCAACAACAGAGCGATGACAAATACAACGATCTCAAAACAAAGGTAGCGGACGCAAGCACAAAGTATAAAAAGCACAAACGTTACTTTTCCATCGTTGAGGTAAAAGGCAAGAATGTTTATGAACGTGCAACTTATGCCCATGAAGAAAGAGTCTCTTCACGTGACGTCTTTAGAAAGTAATTCTGATCTAATAAAGCACCTCACATCATCACATGCTGCCAAAACAAATTCTCTTTAGTGTCTTAAAGTGATTAAGTTGAGCATCACATCAGCAAATCAGAGTACTAAATACGGTCATATTTATAGATAAATGTTGCATCAGGATAAAAATACAAAAATTAAACTGATGTTAAATATTGCACGAGGTAGTTGCTTGGTAGTTAAAACAACTGAACTGCATGTTTGTGTAAGCAGTAAATATATTTTAAGCAGTTCTTTCTACAGTTAGCCCGTCATGTCTTAGCTACTGCAGCAATCTAAATATTCCATACGTGCGTATGAAATCGCTCGTTATGATATAGTCTGATGTTTTTATTTGTCTTCGTTAAGGAGACAAAACTATTCAGTGTTGTGTATGTTTAGAAAGCTTGAAAGACAACTTAATGCGGCATTTTCCAGGATATTATGAAAAGAAAGGCTGATATCCATTCTTTTTACCAAAAATAATAGAAAAATCAAATACTATGGGAGTGGAAGGTACAAATAAAACAGAAAAATATGTTGTGGAAGGGAGAGGAGTAGATGAAGTCATGAAGGAAAGAAACATATGGATGGCAAAGAGCTAAAAAGAAGTGAATAGACAGAAATCCATCATGAAGTGAGTGAAATGATTAAAGAAGAGGGTTATGAGAGAAAGAGATGTTTGCCTTTCAAATATGTTTTACATGAATATAAACTAGGCAATCCTATTTTATTTATATAACTGTCTTTATACCATTATGTTCAACCAGTCAGTGTTTTTAGATATTGATAAGCTGTATGTATTAACTTAGTATTAAGACAAAGGGTGCTACAGAGATGCTTAAGGTAGCTGCTTGGGTACTTACTTATAGGAACATTTGTTGTTGCGTTTATTAATGTTATAAAAATTTGAGGTCCAGTGTTCACCGAAAATAGTATATACAGTATACAGGGCTCAACGCAAATAATTTTTTATACTGGCCCGGTCGGGCCAGTGGTTCGGGTTTTCACTTGCCCTGCCAAAATTTTCACTGGCCCCAATAAAAAATGTCAGTGTCACATATTTAAAAATAATCATTCTAAAGAGATGTTCCAACGAAAAAAGGCTCCCAACTTTTTTGCGTTACATGTAAACTGACAGCAAACTGTCAGAATATTGCATCATTTCTTTTGTCGTGTTCTAAGAGTAAATGTCTGCTTCCAAGATGTTAAATAATATACATTGATGAAAATATATTTTATTGACTGAGGGTGAAGCACTGGCCCGATCGGGCAAGTGAGAATACTTTTTACTGGCCCGAACATCTCTCACGCTTGCCCCGGGCCACCGGGCAGTCCTTTATGTTGAGCTCTGGTATATAATTTCTTGAATCCACGACAACCATGCAAGGACACTTACTTCATTGCCACCCCTTGTAGTTCTCATGCCACCCCCTTGCCACCCCATAAATAATTTTCTAGATCCGCCCCTGCACACACGCAAATTAGTTTGGGTATTTTCGAATCCATTTGGCAAAAACACATTCATTTTAACTTAATGTATAAATTAGATGAATGGTGATTTATAAAATAAACACAACAGTCTTAAATCATATTTTCATTGTGTCTTTACTGCATCTCTGTTGGTTGGAAACTGCGCTCTGTTTCAGTCACTCTTGATTCTGAGGAACTACTTTGTTTGGCGGAAGAGTAATATTTGTACTAATATAATTACAACTTATTTGTGTTTTATTTTATAAAATCCCTCAAACGTTATGCATATGAAGTAACCGTTTTATAAACGCAATAAACCCCCTCGAAGCAGTGGGGTTACAGTGCATTTTATAACAGCTAAGGGGGTTTTAGGCACTCCGCTTCGCGTCCGCTACTGCTTCTTGGGGTTTATTGCTTTATTACATACACGCACGTCTAAGCCAGAGAAAGCCAGTGTATTGCACAATAAGATTAAATATCTATCTTAATAAAATACAAAAACATACTTGAAGCTATCACATAAAAAACGAACAGCTGGCCTCTCACTTTTGAATGTGTACAAGGTTTGTTTTTATTTCCTCTCTTCCAAAGTGAATGGTGCTAAATGAGGAAAATGTGGTGCAAAATTACCCAGCATCCTCCTGTTAATCCTGACCAGAATGAAAAACAAGACAATCACTGCACTGAATAACACTTAAACAGTTAATAAACCAACAGAGACAGACAGAGAGAGAGAGAGAGAGAGAGAGAGAGAGAGAGAGAGAGAGAGAGAGAGAGAGAGAGAGAGAGAGAGAGGAAGAGAGAGTATATAGTAAACACAAGGTCTGTTAACAAAGAGAGAGAGAGAGAGAGAGAGAGAGAGAGAGAGGAAGAGAGAGTATATAGTAAACACAAGGTCTGTTAACAAAGAGAGAGAGAGAGAGAGAGGGAGAAAGCCCTGTATACTTATCAGATAAAAGCATTGACACAGAGTATACTGTACAGACTGCTACAGTTATCCTCTCCAATGTGGTTTTGACTGACCTGAACAACCATTGGATAGGAGTGAATAAAGATCTAACAAGATCACTTTAATAGCAACAGCAGCTGAAAGAAGAATGAAAGAAGGATAACAGATGTACTTTTCTTTTGATAACTCGAGCACAAAAATCCTGAGCCCCAAAGCTGCAGTCTCATCCTCCTTTAGTCATTTACTGAGATCATATGGTGGCCATTTGGGCTCTAGCATAGCAATGGTTTCATCAGCACTACTAAACTGTATATTGTAATTTTTAACTCTGCAGAATTGATTAAAATCACACCAGCCTTGTAAGAATATAAACTGAATGTACTTATCTAACATGCAACTGTGATATAAACCCATTATGCATACTGGCTGCTTAATAACGTACTACTCTTGAGAGAGCTTAGTTCCTCATATTCTTATGAAGATGGGGTTACTGTATTAACATTAATGTATACAATTCCAAATTTTATTAGGATTTGCTATTGATCGTACATCTTTATGAGTTTGTTAGCTACCCTGCTAGGGAAAAAAACTGCATAAATCTGTGATGGTTAGAGCTGGTTTAGTGGAAGATATATACCGGCACGGTTTCCAACCCCCCTCTGTGCTGTAATAGTATATCCTACTAGTGACACTTTAAGGTCAATCCAGGTTTCTGACCTCTGCTCCTCTCTGACTCACGGTAATGAAAAACAATTGTCACTCTATGATGGTCCTTGGATGAGCCTGGGCCAGACAATCAGAGAATCAATGTGTCGGGAGCGTTCTCATTATTTTCCCTTGACTCCCAACACACGGACGCAGCACTTTCACGGGATGGGGGAAACGATTTAGAAACATGATGGTCTGGAGAACTGGAACAAGGTTATTCGGGTACCGAAAGGTTTGGATAAGAAAAAAATATATATATTAAATTGATATGTCCATGCGTAACCAGACTGATAAAGCAGGTGTGCTAACACTGCAGGTAGTGACCTAAAAAAAAACTTTAGATAAATTCTTCTATATGAAATTGTACTGGAAGTGTGTGTGTGTGTGTGTGTGTACCTGGTAATTATCACGTTGTGGGGACCAATTGTCCCCATAAAGATAGGAATACCAGTGTTTTTGTGACCTTGTGGGGACAGAATGATGTTTATTGAGAATGTGAAGTATCAGAAAGTTTTGTGTGATGGTTGGGGTTAGGGATTGGGGTAGGTAAGGGGACTAGAATATAGGGATGTCCCGATCAGGTTTTTTTGCCCTCGAGTCCGAGTCCGAGTCATTTGATTTTGAGTATCTGCCGATACCGAGTCCCGATCCGATACTTCTATTATACATAAAAATAGAATAAAGAAGAGCGAAAAACAGATCTAGGATGTTCCTTATGTCATGCCGCACGCGTTGCTGTTTCTGTGTGGAGTCAAAAGAGTCTAACTCTGTGCCAGCGCATAACTACAGATGTGTTAAAAAATAATGAGAATATATATAGTATATGTACAAGGGTTAAATTGGGATTTGTTTTGTGGGGATGCTCTGTTAGGAGGGAGGGTTCGAGGGATAACATGTTTAATCCTGATGACAGCAAAGCCACTTGTGTGTTTCAATGACATTTTGTACCTCTGAAATGATTTTAAGTTTCAGTTTTAAACCTGTGCCACATGTTGACCCAAACTTTAAAACCTGAACTTTAAATTATGCAAATCTATGAGTCTGACACCCTATATGCATTTGTTGCACATGTCATTATGCACAATTGATCAAACTTTGAATGAAGTTATAAGACTCAACCTCCTTGACTAATTCTAGGCATAAGATAAGCTTCCCAAAAATACTAATTTTACAAGAAAAACAACATACTGATTCAGCAATATGTCTTATAAAATAGCCATAGAGATTCCCTAAGCTGGTCAGCAGTTAGTTAAAAAATACCTATAGTTAGGTTGTAATTAACTTGTATAATCAAAATACATTATTTTATTAAACTATACAATAAGTTGTATCCAGTTATCTAGTGTAATGAGATGAGTGACATGGCTATACATACTTTAATACTTTGTTTCTAGACTTCTGTTAAGTTTTTTCGACGTGGTCACCATTCTTACCTCTCTCTCTATCTCTCATCTCTACAGTAATGTCAAATGACCCTGCGCGAATGCGCGTTCTTGGTTCTGAGTGAGACGCGGAGCTGCGTCTGAGCACATGATGACAAAAACGATCAACGCGTCGTTTAAATGAGCGGGAAAAACGCGGTTTTGTCGTGGGTTCCCTGCACGCACAAGTTTGAAGCTTATGAATGAAAACATGTCAATAGGCTTGTTCGACTTCATGCGGCGCCTCAAAGATCGACAGCCGGGTGACGTCAAACTACCGCGAGAGTGAGCCGCGAAATCATATGAAGGAGTTTGCTTTTAAATCGCTCTCGCGAAACTCTGACGTCATCCGGCTGCCGGTTCTTGTGGCGCCACATGAACTCGAACAAGCCTATTCTCTTCTCGTCAGTTCACACGCACCAGCGCAGCACGTACACTGGCGCGGAGCAGAGCGAGACCTTGACGCCGGATTTTAAACCCTGCATATGTATCCGAGTCCTGATCGGGAGGTAACGTCCGATTCCGATCGAGTCTGAAACCACGTGATCGGGGCCGATTTCCGATCACGTGATCGGATCGGGACATCCCTACTAGAATATACAGTTTGTGTGGTATAAAAAACATTACGTCTATGGAATGTCCCCACAAAACATGGAAACCAGAATGTGTGTGTGTGTGTGTGTGTGTGTGTGTGTGTGTGTGTGTGTGTGTGTGTGTGTGTGTGTGTGTGTGTGTGTGTGTGTGTGTGTGTGTGTGTGTGTGTGTGTGTGTGTGTGTGTGTGTGTGTGTGTGTGTGTGTGTGTGTGTGTGTGTGTGTGTGTGTGTGTGTGTGTGTGTGTGAGAGAGAGAGAGAGAGAGAGAGAGAGAGAGAGAGAGAGAGAGAGAGAGAGAAAGAGATCTGATGACCTCGAAGGGCTAAGACATCAGCCAGATCAGAAAACCCACTGTGAACCACCACTGAGCCATCGATCTGAGTCAGCTTCTCTGAAACACACGCACACCCAAACTCCTTCTACACAACACTTCACATCTACACAACGTTTATATCTAAGCTCTCTCAAAAACTGCTTCCATGTACACTGTCTCTTCTTTAATAGAGGAACACTTCATGCAAAAATGAATATTACACATAATTTTGTTTCAAACTCAGCATTCTCTTTCATGAAATGGGAAAGGTAAATTTTTTAGGTATCCTGGCGACTCTTTTCTAATGAACAAGAACGGTGACTGCTCCAAAAAAGGTGTAATGTGTTTCTTAGCATCATCTAGGCCCATATTTTAACGATCTAGGCGCATGATTTAAAGCGCAAGTGTATTTAGGGTGTGTCCAAATCCACTTTTGCTAGTTTAATAACGGGGAAATGGTCTATGCGCCTGGTGCACAGTCTAAAATGGTTGTTTCTATTCTTGTAGTGAGTAATGGGTGTGTTTTGGGCCTAACGTGCAATAAACCAATGAGAGTCTCATCTCCCATCCCCTTTAAAAGCCAGTTGCGTTCGAGCCAAGGCAAATTGCTTATTTACATGGTGTAGTTTGTAAGCTGAGAAACTGTAAGCAGAGGAAGAAGACCAACAGTTTTAGATTGGTGTTAAAAAATGGCGTTGTGTTTTATTTATCATAATGGTTATTTGTGTAATTAAGGCTTTGGTTATATTTAAAAGTTCTTATTTCAGTCATGGAGTATTAAAGTGCACCTATTTCACTGCTAAAAAAAACAAGGTTATTTTGTGTAAATGGTATAATACAATGTGTTCACGTGCAATGGTTAAACAACACATTATTTTCCACATACCGTACATTTGTAGCTAAAAATTTTATTTGCCATTTCACTCTTTTCCAAAATCGCACAGATTTTGTACAAAACTCATCGATCTGAAAAATGCTGCATCCCTAATTGGCCAGCTAATCTGTATGTTGTGATTGGCCTGAATACCTCTGATGTCAGCTGGAAATGTGATGCTCCTTACCATGTTTGAAAGATTCACTCACAATGCAATTGTGACATGAATTAAAGCAACACTATGGGCTCTATCTTACACCCGGCGCAATGCAGCGCAATGCGCGACGCAAGTGTCTTTTGCTAGTTTCCACCCTGCGCAATTATAATTTTCACGTTTAGCGCCACGTTGTTTAAATATCAAATGCATTTGCACCCCCTTTTGCGCCCATGGGCGTTCTGGTCTGAAAACGAGGTGTGTTCAGGCGCATTGTTGGCGCGTTGCTATTTTGAGGCAACTAAAATAGACTACGCCATTGACCAACAAAAACCTGCTCTAAAGTCTAAAGTCAATGGCGCAATAGTGTTTTTTGTTATTTAAAGAGCGCATTAGTAATATGCGCCTATACACGGGAGGACAACGCGGGTTTGCTTATCACATACATGAATGGCAGCAGCACAAAAACGCTTTTAAATATGAAAGATTAAAGAATTGAATGTAAAAGATTATTATTGAGTCCTTGGACATAAATGAGGACAGATTATGAGACGTTAGAAGGCACAAAGAGCTGCTTCACCTGCAGTCTGGTAAGTAAATAAATGCTTTGCTTTAAACAAATGCATCTGTTTTTAAATGTTTTTTTAATGCTACCTCACGGATTTATTGTATATGATGACTCTGTACCTGTGGATATGGTGAGATGAGAAACATTTTTAAGTAATGCTTAAAAAAACTCTTTGCTAAAAAAACCGCTGTCCAAAGTGCTGAAACTTGAGGAGAGCCGTTTGTAAATTCTTTATCTCCTGTTTGTTACAAATAAAGTATTTTTAGAGTACAAACCTTATCTTACATACTTGTAAATTATTTTTTGGTGATATTGGATAGCCATACATTTAAAGCAATTAAAAGCCTTCTTTTTTACTTCCATGACTAAAAGAAAACGGGTTTTAAAGGTTTTAATAAAAAAATAACGATTTCAATACAAGTGGAAAAACAACATAATTATTTAACATTAATCTTAAACTGGGGATCTTCTTCCTCTGCTTAGTTTTTCAGTTTACAAAGTCCGTCATCTAAATAGGGATTAGACATAGCGCCAGAGCAACTGGCTTTTAAAGGGGATGAGAGCTGTGACTCTCATTTTTTTACTGCACATTACGCCCAAAATACTCCCATTACAATAGGACCTACCCTTTTCGACCATGCGCTCGGCGCAAAAACCATTTTTCCCGTCGTTAAATTAGCGAAAGTGGATTCGGACACGCCCATTTAGACGTTGCGCTGTGCGCTTTAGACAATGCGCTTAGATCGTTAAAATAGGGCCCTATGTAGTTTCCATGTAAAAATGACTTACAGCTCCCCCATGTGGTCGAAAAGCGCAACAGTGCCTGGTATCAGACACTCTTCTGCAGGGAGGGGGGAGGGGCGGGGCTGTGTGCTCTTCCTCCACCGCCACTTTCAAAGTGTGCTTGTAGCAGCTAGGAGGTTGCTCAGGTTGCAGCAACAGTACAATTTGTCCAGTTAAAAGTTGTTCTATCACTGAAATAATTTTAGAGACATTATTTAAAGGTAAAAAAAACTACATAGTGTTGCTTTAACTTACAGGCTGTGAGTCAAAGCAGGAGGAATTATGATAATGTCGGTCTTGTCTACATCACCAATCCCAGGAAGTAATCTGTTGTCTACAATCCGTGTGTTTTTTGTAGTCCAAGAAAAGATATTTACGTTGGAAACGATAACTCGCGTTATTGTTACTTTGGGGTTTGTACCTTTTGCATATCGTTAACATGTACTAATACACACTTACACATCAAAGGAAAAAAATCGTGAATTGGACAATAGGTGCCCTTTAAGTAAAATAAGCTGGTAAAGTGCATGATCACTGTAATCTCAAAAAGGTTTTTATAAGAATAATTTACAAATATGCTGAAAAACGATTGGCATAAGAAAAAATACTTTCTTTGTAACAAACAGTATAAAGAATTTACAATGAGTTCAGCACTGGGATAGCAACCGGAAAAATATTACTTAAAAATGTTTCTCATCTCACCATTTCCAGAGGTACAAAATCATCATATACAATAAATCAGTGGGGTAGCATTAAAAAAAAATCTAAATAAATGCAATATATATTTGCACTTTTTAAAAAAAAATGTTGCCTGGCTACCAAACCTCTACGCACAGTTGTGATCCATGCTCGTCTTCTCCCGTCGGCTTTAGCAAACCAAAACTTTTTATTCTCAACAAGGTATTTGTTTCAGAGATCAGTTTACCCACTAGCCAGACCAATAAATAAATACAAACCAGTTCACTTCGGTTCAGGCACATAACGGCAACAAAATGCGTGCGTCTTTTGTCTTTTATCAAGCTTTTTCAAGTCATGCTGTGTTAAGTCGTTGTTCCTATTGATATATTTTTCGTTAATAAAACGGCACTTGGGTTCTCTCAGCTCGCCTCTGTCACTGGTCTTTAAAAATGTCCTAATATGTACCTTTGAGGTACTTATAGGCACTCTTTGGTACCTCTAATGTACTTATATGACCTCATCAGGTGCAAATTTGTACGTTTTGAAAGGTTACCACTCCAGGGACCATTTTATTAACCCTTACAGTGCATATACTGAAGTGTTTTCCTGGGGCCAGGATATTTTCCCTTTCTGTAAAACATAAATTCATATGGCCTGGGAATGAGACGAGGGTGAGTATATAATGACACACAATTCACTTTTGGGTGAAGTATTCCTCTCATAAATATGTTCACACAAACATTAGGGAGATCTGCATTGCTTGTCATAGCTCTTGAAGAAGACCTTTCTTCTGTAGTGTCTGTATCACTCTCATACGCTTGCTAAGGTCCTACTGACATTTCAGAGATGAGATGTGGGTGGAGGACAGTGATATGGATAGAGAGAAAAAGAGAGCTCCTAACAGCACTTATCATTGCTTTGTCCTTCACATCACAAACACATTGTGCATAATGGAAACTATAGCAACGGGACCAGGTACCGCAGCACAGAGCAGCGGGGACAAGCACGAGTACATGCTGCATATGACTGCATCAATGCACATCACCCGGCCACCTGCAAAATACATTGAGAAAAGAGATAAGACTTAAGATGGTCGTATCAGCGATACAATTCACATTTAGAATGAAAGGGAATTAAGCTGAATCTGTCTGCAGATCTTAAATGCTGATATTATCCCTTAAAATGGCAACGGTAAATGTGCTATAGGGAATTTAAAGACATCTGATAAGAGAATGTTAAGATATCTATAACACAAAACCTTATTTGTCTTCTTGAGGTGCAACCTAAATAAAAAATTGATTTCGGCTAGGTGTCATAGTTCATAGGATAGTCTGATAGTCCGCATATAATAAAAAAAGAATAATTCTGTAATTATGCACTTAACATTATGTTTTCATTTTCTCACTTTATCACATCTTGTTAAACAAAACATCATCTTTTAAAGATTATACAAAACTCCTGTTTAAAAATGGCTGGTTATTTTTGACCCATGTTGGGTAAATATTGGACAAAACACATGCTGGGTGAAAAATAACCCAATATTGGGTTGTTGTTATGCAACCATGGCAGGGCCGTGCACAGACCTTTTGAGGGGCATGTGCTGAAACTGAAAAAAGGCATCCCCTCCAAATAAATATCACTTAATAATCATCTTTATAGTTTTATATTTATTCGCTATTAATGATTGAAAAAAATCACTATTAATGAATGAAAAATTACATTTTATGATAGCTTGGCATTATACAGTGCAAAGGATATCTGCCCTTGTAAATTGGCTTTAACAATTTACATCCTGGGTGTTTGTCTGTATTAGGCCTATTTGTAGTCATGTGTTTGTGAAGTGCTCTTGTGTACTCGCTCTTGTTTAATTGTAGAATATAATAATTTTATTTTTTTCCTCTGCTTATATACATAAAGTTAAATATGTTTGAAGTAAAAAAAGGTATTCTGTTTGGTTTTATAAGCTAATTTTTATTATTTGGTTAACATGTTTATGTATTTGATTGAGAAGAGGGGGAAATAAGAGATTAAAGATCAAAATAGGAGATTATATTATACTATAGCCATACCATTATTCAACATGTATCTGCCTATGCAAAAACTGTGCTGAGGACCAGGAACCTTGGTCTTTTGAAGGTGCAAATAACTGCATTACTGAAAAATATACTAAATACTAAATAGACTTAACTCTATGCAGTTGATTTCAGAATAAAAAGTTATGAACCAAATAATCATACAACTCCCTTGACTAATTCAAGGCATAAGATACATGCATATACAATAAATTATATCCAGATTGCATACTGTAATGAGTGACAGGGCAATATAATGTACATACTTGTATCCTTTACACGTTTTTCGTCTATCCAGTTTTCCCAACTGGGCATCTGATGTCTAAGACCTTTCTAATCTGATATGTTTTTGGTGTTAATGTAGGCTAGTCATTTACCCACGCGGGCGCGTCTTCTCGCGTGAGATGTGTTGACTTTAGTTTAACGATTGAGACGCGTCATGCAAAAAAAGCGGTTAAAACCCAAACGTGCATTCCGTATTGTTGTCACGGGTGCCCTTCACATGGGTGAACACTTGTTTAAAAACTGCTCGCGCTTTTCAAAAACTCCATTGGGTCGCAGTTTGGAGCCCTTAGTGCCCCCTGATTGCCCGCTCGACCAATCCCGTCTATGGATAATTCGGCTTTGCTCAAATTTATAAAACATGCGCTGTTATATACATACTAGTGTTTCTTTCGTAATGAGACAGCATTGTACTCAAACAACAAGAGATGTTCAGCTGCCTCTGACTGCTGTGGAACTTCAGCTCGCTGCACTCAGGGGGCGGAGTTAAGAGGTTTGACAGACAGTTTGAGCGGATCCAAAAATATTTAGTTTTTTAATAATTTTATTTGATAAATATATTTGTAAAACACACAAACAGACGTAAATGTTTAACAATAGCATTAATTTATATATTAAAAAAATAATAATAAAACACCTCCAAAAAAGGGCACTTCAGAGTGTAAGGACAAAAGGGGCATGTGTTCTGCACAGGTTGAGCTCTATCTGTGCACGTGCCTGAACCATGGGGTATAATAACACAATAGTTGGGTTACAACAACCCAGCATTGGGTCAATTTCAACCCAACGGTGTGTTCTGTCCAATATTTATCCAATATGGGTCAAAAATAACCAGCCATTTTTAGACTGTGGTCATTCTTTTCAAAATAATTAAAGTGAATGGGGACTGGGGCTGTCAAGCTCCATGTGAGATAAATAAAGCACCATTAAAGTATCATAAAGGTGGTCTATATGACTAAGCCATTAAATCCATGACATTTAATGGTGCCATATTTGATTTATGGGAAGTTCAGTGGAGTGAAATATTTGCAGTGAATAGCAACTTAAATTATAGCCTGTTTGTCACACAAAGCACAAAAAAATCACATACATTACTGAAAATAGCACCTGTTTTGTACGAAGCCTTTTTATAATATTTTAATGGTAATTTACTGGTGAATTTAATGGTAACTACTTTAAAGGCCCCAGTGCTGGTCCATCTCTGTCTCGCGCGCACATCCGGACAGACCTTTGCTTATGGCCTCAGACCCTGACCATAAACATCTTTTTTTGCACAAACGGAGAAAGACGAGGCAAAAGCAAAACTTTTTCGCATTAGAAATGGCCACTGTGGTAGATGAAAAAGAGAAAATCTGCCCTTTTTGGATATTAATCATCTGGACTGATCGCGTGCTCTTTGATAAAGGTACATTCACATGATAAGCGACTTTGTCGCTGTGTGTCGCTCGTCTCTTTCAAAAGAGGCGTTTCTATATCTGGTTGTCATAAACAAAAGAGTAACGTCCACTCCAATAACTGACGAGAGATGAATGACGTGAACTCCACTGCTTCGTTCTCATTAATAGTCGCTCCCGAAAGTCGCTCATAATTTGCATAAAGTTAAACATTTCTCAACGCGACTGGACACGCCCCATCCAGTCGCCAACTGTCACTGTCGCTTGTGTCGCCTGAACTCGCCAAGCTTCCATTGAAATCAATGAGATCGCGTTGCTCTGCTACTGCTAGTCGCTTATAATGTGAATGCGGCTTAAGGTTATGTTGCGTAAATATCTGATAATGTATGAATCCTCATTCTGTTGTTGATCTGACGCTGCTGTTTGCACGTTCAAATGAAATAAAAAATGTTTTGTTTTTACCAGGTCACAGAAAACCGTCAACTGTATTTTTACTCAATGACAATTTAATATTAAAATCTTATAAGTTAACGGTTAATGTTCGGTCTGAAGTCATGGCCAGCACTGCAGAGGACTTGGTTGAGGCAGATCTGTTGTTTGTTTTTAGATCAGGAAATCACTTAAGAAATGTGTTTTTGTTTGTTAGGGAAATTTAAGCATGTTCAGCTTCCCATAGAACCAGGGGCGTAGCAAGCTTTTTAAAAGTGTGGGGGATGGATGTATATCATTTTAAATTTGATATAAACGCACCAGAAACACGCGTATGTGCACCTGGGATGGAATTAAGCACCACACATGACACAAACACACCTTCTCTTCTCTCATAGACCTCTTTCACAAACTGTAACATTCATTTTTCATTGCTCACCTGTGAAACTTTCTGTGTCTCTCTCTCTCTTTAAACTGATGCCTCCAGCAACCTCATCTCCTAAACAAGGTGATAAAGGAATAAGGCTGTGGTACTAGCAAACCTTATTGAAACTTGAAAAGTAATATATTAAATTAATGCAAAAATGTATAATGGTAATAGGCTACTGTTGTTTAATGTCAACATTTATCAACGTCCAGCTTTCAACTTCACTTACAGGATTTCTCTTGAAAAAGGTGTCAATCTTCTCCTGCCTCTTTCTTTTCTGTATCTTATTGATACTGCGTGACAAAAAGATAATGGTAAGCTCGATAGTGACATGGGTCTGACAGGACTGTTACTGCTAAATTTTGCTACTTGTGCCCTGAAAAGCTTTTTCTCTGGTGGTCTAAATGATGTAACAATTTACCGTTTTTACATTAAAATAATATAGGCTACACTTTTCTTTCATTGTTTGCATAAGTTACCTGTTGAAGAACAATGTCATCATTTCTCATTTTTTTCTCCTCAACAAGTACAATCATACACAACAGGTAGTATTAACAAAGTATTCAGCTAATCAACAAACAATGCTCAAAATATCAAATCGATTGCAATTTGTCCCTCATCCTCGTCAATTCCCTGCCTTCTTCATCACAGGTTATACATTGCATGCCACATTGTCTACATCAGTGATTCCCAACCGGGGGTACGCGTACCCCAGGGGGTACGTGAAGAGTTCCCAGGGGGTACGCGAAAAGATTTACATTTTGCTTTGATCTCATTTACTTTTAATAAAAATGTCCTTCGTTTGTCCAGTCATTTACATAAGATTAATTTTTGTGAGGAAAGTATTGTAAAAAGGACAACTTTGTAATTTTAATCTTTTCATTAATATAATTAGCTGTCAAGAGTAAATGCGCTGCATGATCCAAAACGCAATAGCGATGTCCAACTTAGAGCGATCTGACTATTTTCAATGAACCTGAATAGTTTCTAAAGACACAAAGTTTATTAACTATAAATAATGTTCAGATAATGTTATAATATTCATTCCCGCTGCCATTGCATTTTCAAATGATTCAAAAAAAACTTTTGCATTGTTTTTGGCTAACATATTTTGTCCCGTATGATCAGGGCCGCCTTAACCTAATGTGAGGCCCTGGGGCTGAGAGGTTTTGGAGGCCCCCCATACCCTCAATTTATAGTCTCATTTTGAAAAAAAAGTGTAATATCTATGTAATCTACATCACAAAATGTAGTTTTCCCTCTTTGACCCAGAAAACACCATATTATCATTAATAACATATCACTGGGCCCACTTGAGCATAAACACAAGACACTTTATTTAACAACCACACACAGCAACTTGTGGTGAAAATAAAACCAAAAGTATATATGTTTATAAGCTTTATGTTGGAATATACAAATTTGCAGAAAATTGCCACTCACTAACTAAATGCTCACCACAGTTGTATAAAATATAAGAAGTTAAAGTTAGTTTTAATGCATTAATGTTAACAAAAGATAAGTCTTTATAGACAGAATCTTGTTTTTTAATCAGTTATTTATTTTGTAGGCTATTGAAGATATAGTATGCATTGTATTTAGTATTTATGCATACTACGCATGTAAAACGAACACGTATGAATATGCCAATATGCACAAAACAGACAGGGAACATACCTGTATATAAGATCTTTAGATAAGGAGATTATAAATATGAATGGTGCGATCAGGGAATGATCATTTGAGATGGTCTTGTCACGCTTTGATTTTTTCTAAACCAGATGTGTGTACTGTGAGCTCACATCGCTTCAAACTACATCGCTCCAGCTGCGCACGCGTCACTGATATAAACGCGAGTAAACTTAAACTTTATAACAACGAACAGCATTAATATGTTTGGGAACTCCTTTTTTTATTTGGCGGCACAGTATCTTGCGCACGGTTGGAGAGACTTCTGCATGCCAGAGACGCAGCTGTACGAGTACAGAGAGAGCGAGCGCGCGCGCGAAAGAGAGATAGAGACCTGCACCTCAGTGCTGATTATGAAATTTCAGAAATGACTCTTTCATTTGTTGGTGGATTATTTCCTGTTTCTCTGTCACACTCAGTCTAACATGCAGGAATGCCAAGTTGACAACGCGCACTTAATTACATTACGCGGAATAGAAAAATCTGTTTCGTCTGATATTTTATTTCACAGTAAGTTACCACGGACAAATCAGCAGCCATGTAACGTGCAGTTAGAGTGATTGACAGACAACCTGACAAGTTAAAAAACAAAATGAACGTGAACTTGGGAGGCCCCTGAACTTGGGAGGCCCCTGGGCTTCAGCCCAGGTAAGCCCGTGCATTAAGGCGGCCTTGCGTATGATGTATTTTGTATTTATAGAGAATGTCTTAACGCATTTTGTTTCTCTTTATATTTGAACAGAATAATTTAACTTATTTGCACACTTTAATTATCAGTAACTTAAATTGAGATTTTAGTAAATTTATGGCATTTACTAAAAAGTACGTGAGAGCTCAATTCCAAATAAGCGCCGTAGTGGAACATTTGCGTGTGATTTACTACAAAGGCGCAAATAAAATACACAGGCACAATAAAGACATATGCACATTCCTATAATGACCATTGCAATCTACTAAGAACAGCGCAAATTAGTACAGGGTCGCAAATAAGAGACATCGGCAGGACATCGCAATGAAAATGCGGACTGCGGAGTGTGAAATTCCAGCTAAGTAAAAGTACACTAAGAACCGGAGGACGAAAGATGAACGGTAAAAGACGTTTTAGAATACCTGATTTGACTTCTCCTCGTGAATTCTCCTCCTCTTTTCTCCAGCAAATTAAACATAGCATGGCTTGGCAAACTATATATATTTTTTTAAAGTATCTTCCTCTAGCAAAGTTTAATACTCTCATCGCATATGTTGCTTCTAAAAGGAAAACTTCCACAAATGAAGAGACATCGGCAGGACATCGCAATGAAAATGCGGACTGCGGAGTGTGAAATTCCAGCTAAGTAAAAGTACACTAAGAACCGGAGGACGAAAGATGAAGGGTAAAAGACGTTTTAGAATACCTGATTTGACTTCTCCTCGTGAATTCTCCTCCTCTTTTCTCCAGCAAATTAAACATAGCATGGCTTGGCAAACTATATATATATTTTTTAAAGTATGTTCCTCTAGCAAAGTTTAATACTCTCATCGCATATGTTGCTTCTAAAAGGAAAACTTCCACAAATGCATATGCAATAAGGTCGCAAAAATAACACCTTTTCAGAGCTAAATATCTACTGCGTGTCTTTAGTAAGTTCAGTCGTTATTTAACGCCAAAATGATGGTTTGCGCATAATGCGCAAGCTGTTAGTAAATCTGGCCCTTAAAGGGGTAATATGATGAAATTTTTTAATTTGTAAAATAAGTCTTTGGCGTTCCCAGAGTCCATATGTGAAGTTTTATCTCAAAACACCCTACAGATAATTAATTATAGCATGTCAAAATTGCCATTTTGTAGGCCTGAGCAAAATGTGCCGTTTTTGGGTGTGTCTTTTAAAATGCAAATGAGCTGATAAAATGCAAACAATGATAGTGTTTTGTTGAAAAAAACATGCTTCATCAGTCAGTGCTTTTTACTTTAATGTTTAAAATTAATTTATAATTAATTAATTAATATTACTAATTATTTGTCTTTAAAACACAACTTTGGCTTAGTTTCGATGAAGGGGTACTCGAGCCTTACTGATAGGGCTTTGGGGGTACTTAGGGCTAAAAAGGTTGGGAACCACTGGTCTACATGACCGAATTTAGCCAGCTGCTGAACAATAACCCAATTAGCATTAGTCCCAAACACATATCAAGCTTATTCAAAAACCTCAAAAGCATAGAGTTGATTAAAGTGTTTAATAAAGTTTTTTAAACACTCATTCAAAGTAGCCTACCTGAAAAAGGGAGATGTAAATAAACAAAGTTCCCGCCTCCTCAGCGCGAGCTGACCGATCAATCTTAACCCACCAAGAGAGGCGGGACTTAAGGCAGAACAGCCAATCATCAGCCGGTAACACTCAAAGCCGGCGTCATGTTTGAGAGGGGAGGGGGAGAGAATGCAGCGCAGCGCAGCAGACAGAGCGCGGCCAGAGAAACGGAGGAGCGACTTTAATAAGGCGTTCTTGCAAAACTGCATAAAAAGTGTGGGTGTTGAACCCTCTCACCGGGAAAAGTGTGGGTGTTTTCCCCACGGGTGCGACGCCCCTGCATAGAACCCAGCATTAATGGAAGAGTGGATGCAGTTTGTTTGTTCCTGGCTGCATTTCGGTGACGAATGTTTAATGAGCAAGGCCCAGTTTGACACTAGATTTGCAGATTGTTTAAAAATGAATGATGGAGCTGGCCCAGCGATAAAAGACCCGGTGATGAATCGGAACCGCAGGAGGTAAGTAAACTGCATCAAATGTCTGTGTTTTGTTGGTGGCAATCAGCACGTAAGAGCGTATAATGTATAGTTAATCAAAAGTTATCCATAATTATAAATAATAAAAAGATGTATTGTGTATGTTGCATGGTCATGATTGTTTTACCGAACCCTTTTGTATGTCTTTAGGACACTTAAAGTATACACCACGAGTCAAGTGGAGCTATTTGTTTAACACTTTTGGGTCCTGTTGAAATTTTAACAGGTGGGTCACCATCCACTCCCATAGAAACCAGAAAAATCACAAACAACATGTTATAAACCAAGCTTTAATGTGCACCAAAACAAAACTATCATGAAAATATTGTTTGCATACCCACTTGTGACATCATTGGCATTCGCATGACAAAGCCAGGTAACCACATGAGGGCGGAGTTTGACATTACTGCTCGCTGTGGTTGTTCTACAAGCCTTTGAATTGTAATGTCACCATTAGAATACACAAAAGCGAGAGCGGGCGGAAGGTTAATGTGAAATTATTCAGATGCATTCATATGTAAATCCCTTGTCCCGTTGCCATTGACGGTAAGGAGTTCGGTGCCCCCTGAGGCCCCGGAATGCAGTCACACTTTATCTGGCTTCCTTTTTCCAGTTCAGGGAGGTTTTCAAGTGTGAAACAGAGAAACGGAAGGGAGACGTAAGCAAAGTGAGCAAATGAAAGCGGGAGGTGATTACTGAGCCCTCAAAGGAGGCATGACTGGAGAATTATTATTATTCGATACAGAGAGAACAGACAGCACTTTGATGAAGTGAGTGGGTATAAAATCCATACACAAAGTGCGTTTTAGAAAATTTCTGGCCCATAGAAACAAAGAGAAGAGTGATCTGAAAATATGAAAACAGCACTTACAATAAGTTTCTACATTTTTCCTGTTTAAATAAAATGGCTTAATCAACAATTTAGTTTTTTCTTTTATCAATTCAATTCAATTCATTGGGCACATGCACAGCAATGGATAGAAAGTTAATAGAAAGAATGGTAATACTGTAAAATACAATACAGGATAACAATAATTATTACACGCCACGTTGGAATGCTGGATTCTGATTGGCCAGTTGAGACAGGCTGCGAAATTATTTTGACAGGTACAGTTTAAAGGGACACCATGAAACTTTTTGGCCACTAGGGGGTGCTAGACACGTATTTTTCACTTCTAGCGCCCCTAGAGCCCACAAGCGCCGCAGCACTGTCGCAAAGGAAAGGAACTGGCCAACCTTAAAACTAAACTAAAAACTAAACATTTAAAATGCTAAACGATCAGCATTTTGAGACAACAGGGAGAAACGCAGTCATGTTACAACTTTCTGATGAGGAACTCATCGTGGCAGAAGCCATTTCTCAATCTGAAGGTTGCAGCCTCCGGATGTCGTATTTCTAAGCTGTATACGTCATCAAGACTCTCTTATTTCACAATATTAACAATTACAAAGTTGACTATTATACTTAGTTAATCGTAAATTGTTGCAGTATGCTTATGACTTGCGAATGTAATGCTCAGTTTACCTTAATAACCCAGGCTTGATGACGTGTGCAGCCTGCATATTTGACCTCCGGAGGCTGCAGCCTTCCAATTCAGAAACGACCAGACGTATTTCCTTGCCTTTTTCCAAACAAATATTGTTGCATCCTCTCTCTCTCCCTCGCCACCAGGATTTTCCGCAATGGCGCTCGTTATTCCTCTTTTTTGTGTGAAAATCGCTCCAAATCCAAGTAAACCCATGCGTTTAGGTCTGCCGCTTTGTAATACGTCACGCGAGTGACAGCGGAACGCAGCAAATGAGGAAGAGAGAAGAGAGAAACGCTCGGATCTGATTGGTGAATGAGTAGGGTTTGGTTTTACACTGTGAGCAAGTTTGACTGCTGTAGCATCTTGGATTATAATGTAAATACCATAGACACAGTAAAAGAAAGGTAAATACGTGAACACAGCATCTGAATACAGGGAACTATATGCAATATAATCGCCGTAATTTATAAAGAACATCGCATTTATGTATGAATCAACAGTTTATATAAAAAATTGCCTTAAAGGGGAATCGAACCCGGGTCGCCCGTGTCATAGGTCCGTGACACTAAAGACCGTGCCACAGAGTCACATAATAGAAACTGCTCTCTACACTCCTTAAGTAGCCTCCAGCAAAATTCACGTTAAAAACAAATTGTGTGGAGGAAGTGACGTATGCCGTAAAGCAGTCGAATTTTGTAGTTTTTTTTGTGCTCTGGTTACTACCAGAAACCCTAAGTTTTAAAATACGAGTAAAAGTGATACAGACCCCGTCAGGCTATGGTAGACATGTCATTCAACCTATTTAAAGTCGATGTACTATCACAAGGGTCTTGAAAATGTATTATGAAGGTTGAAAAATTACATGGTGTCACTTTAATAATACACAAAAATTATATTTTATTAAAAAATTATATGGCATAAATATGTCTTTAAATTACATATATGACATTATATTTTCAAATGATTAAACCAAATAGTGTGTTTGTAACAGTTTAACATCTTCTCTCTTAAAACAAAAGTAAATGGGTTTTTTCTTGCAGAAGGTCTGCATTTGTTAAATATGAGCAAAAAAAGTATTTTCAAATCAATAATTAATGTTTCTTACTTATAAGGTAGCTTTCCATCAGGTCCTGATTGCTTATTTCTGTGATACAACCAGTGGCGTAGCTTCTGGGCATGCAGGGTATGCACGTGGAAATGGGCTCGTGCCAATAGGGGCCCGGCCCTGGGCCCACCCCAGCTTTTAATTAAAAAATTTTTTTCAATTTCATTTTTATTTGGTGCCGCAATAAATGTATTTTTGTATGCATATCATGTGTAGTCATTTCTTATTTCTCCGTAATGTCTAATTTCTCCGTCATTTCTTGTTTGCGTTTATTTATTTTTTTGCACTTCGCGGCTGCCGTAGACTACTACGGGGGGCAAGGTTGGGGGGCTGTGGCTTAAGGGGGCTCGTAAATTTTTTTTGCATATGGGCCCGGGACTGACTTGCTAAGCCACTGATAACAACTGTTTGCGTATACATTATTCCTTACTTAAAAGTAGGTAAAAATAAAATTATGAATTGTAAATAAAAAATTGGAATAAAAATAAAAATGGGAAATCAGTATAATGCGTCATTTTTAGGGGTGTAAAAATGTAAAGTCAATGTCCCTACACTGTTATAAAATGCAGCATTAAAAAATTAAAACCACTTGGTTTTGCAAGTCAATTTCAAAGTACTATTTTAAATTTTGACCTTATAAAGTTGAAATGGTTTAACTTACATTTTGTGTTGATTTGACAAAAATGCCACAGTTTTTGTACAGTGTATCTCCTGATGTAGCATTCAACCAATCAGAACGACTTCAGAACTCCTGAAGTGTTTCCCATTTTGTGCCTTAACAGCCTGATCTCAAGTTGGCTATTTGTATTAATTTGTACGAAATAAATTGTACAAAAAAACGTACGATCGTCATAAAAAAATAACCTCGCCCCTAAACCCAACATTACAGAGGCAAAGGCAAATTGTACAAAAATGTACAAATATGGACGTATGAATTACGTATGAATGAAATACGTACGAAATGCCATGAGATAGCGTTGGCCTTAAAGGGACAGTAAGTAGGATTTACCCCCATCCAGTGGTGAAATTGTATTGTGCATTCAAACGAATATTGCTCTCTTGCGCCTCGCTTTTCCAAATGCATGCGGCAACTACGGTAGCCGTTATGTAATCACTGATCTCCTTGTCCCTTTCAGCTGGTTCACGGGTTCTGAAAACGCTTTGTAAGGCTAGTGCTTTTTGTCCCTCTCTGCTATTATAGTTTATCAGTATGGCGGAAAAACATGGAAGCCTCCTTGGACTTACCCGTTCAATGTAAGTAAAGAGAAGAAATTCTAAGCTTACAAAGAAAAGTCAGATCATTGCCAAAGTTCATTTGACACCAGTGAGGATATATTTAAGCATCACACATTCAGCCAGCGGTCCATGTTTAACTTCTGTGCTTGGGACTATACAGACATTTACCATTTGGACACTAGCATTAGAGGGAGAAAATAAAGGAAAGTGATATATGCATGGCCTTGAAGCAACAAATATGCAGTATTTAATACTTTATATAAAAATAAGCAGAACTATCTAAAGAGCTTTTGGTCTCCAGCTCCTCTGCCCACTCTCAGTGTGGTAGCTGCAGGAGAAATGAGGTGTTGTGAGATGTAAACACGCACCAGTGACCTGTGTCTGTTGTGTGTGTGTGTGTGTGTGCGTCCTTGTGTCTACTCAGACGCCCTTCATAACATTGCCCTGTAGGACCAGTTCGCTCTGAAGTTTCACTTCGCTTCACTGCTCTGGTGAACACAGTTGGAAAGTCACACAAACAGAATAAGAAAGAAAACAGACTGGCGTTCCACTTTATTTTTTTATTTTTTTTTTGCGTCTCTCGGTTTCTACTTTACACACAATGTCTCCACGATCTCAGTTTTAAAATGCATTATCCATATAAGAGCCTTCACAACAGGAATGGGCTTTATGTTTAAAACTGTCTTTTGAAAACAAAACCCACTCAAGCAAACAGAAGTGGGTTCATACTGTGACCCCGCACAGAAAAAAACACAGAAAAGGGTTGCGCACCATTCAAAATTGAATCTGCTTTTCAATTCCATTTGAGTTCCAGAAATGTAATTCAGTTTTAAGGCAACAAAAAGATAAAAATAAAAATTATTTTCTAGACCATGTACACTTGATTTCACATTATTCTGTAAACTATGCCAAAAAAATTTACATTGTAGAACAATGTGGTAAACCTTTTGTGTAGCTTTTATGATGAAATTAAATTTGCATATCATCATCAGTCTCTGCACAACAGCTTGAAGAAAATTGAATCTTCTTTGCGCTTATTCCTTAAGTTCCTAACTGATAATTTAAGCACCGTTTACTGCAGTACCACTCATGTAACCCATCACATTTGATTACAAAATACTAAAGGAAGGTTTCATTACTCATGACTCCAATCAATATCAAATAAATACCAAACAAGGGTGAAGGTAACATATTTTTCTACCTGTTTAGGTCCTGTGTTAGTTTTGGATGTTTAAACATTCTTTCAGAGTCCCGCTGAGCTTGCATCAAATTTGATCCTAGACCGCTGGTTTAATTTGCAAAACCATGGCAACGGTTGCCCAAATTATACAGACACACTATTCCTGCACCTTCAAAGGAGGAATTTTTAGCTGATGTATTTTTATTAAGTGGGTCAGAATCTCGCCCCAGAGGCCATAGTGAGATATTTGCTTGTGCAGGTAAGACGAACAGATGCCACTGCAGCAGAACTATCAGAGCAGTCACTTTAGGCGATGTGAGCGCATCCATTCATTCATAATACAAGATTAAACAAGACAAAGTCAAAGAGACATAAACAGGATAAAGGGATCTAAGAACAAAAGACAATGGCTTTCACAAGAGCAGCAAAAGTACAGATGTGTCCTACTTACTAAAAGAAAAAGACATGTGCAAGCATACACTGTATGATGTGAGCCTGGAGGAGACACAGTTGTGGATAATGATATCAACCCACTTACTATATGAGTCATTGATTGCTGCTTTTGACTGCGTTGTTGATTAAATATGTTATTTTCTCAGAAACTGATCATGTAACCAAAAGCCTTAGTTGGTTTCTAGTTGTTAAGCATACTAGCAGTTAGTGTTGTATAACCAAGACCACCTTAACCAAGACCAAGATAAGACCAACATCAGAGCATCTCAAGACAAAGACAAAACCAAACCAATACCACAGCATGTCAAGACCAAGACATGACCAATACCAAAATGTGTCGAAACCAAGACAAGACCAACAACACAGCGTATCGAGACCAAGACCAATGTCTTGGATTTCCATATTTTCTGACCTCAGTGGAATGACCTCTGGGGGGTGCTTAGTGTAGGGTTCCTTCCTTTTTGTCCTGGGCCAATCACATACTTGTAGAGTTTGTCAAGACCAAGACAAGACTGTAGCGCAAAACAGATTACAAGCATTTCATGTGTCCCCAACTACTTTGTAGAATGGTATGCTACATTGGGATTGGATTTTGGTAGGGTAACACAAACAAATGCCCAGTTCCATCAAATAAAGCTGCTCGGACAACTGACAGACAGCTTTTATGGCTGACCTCATTGCCAAAGCTGAGAAGAAAAGGACATTTTGATTGGTCCCAGTTTTTCTCCTTATAATCCATCCAACACCCTTCGCTCTCATCCAAAGTCAAGGTGATCATAAAAATTTCTTAAGGAAACAGCATGGCTATGCATAGTTATTGGCTAACCATAGGACACCCAATTGGTGCCCTGTGTGAATATCACTACATTAATTGGTGCCCGTCATTACAAGACCAATACCAGAGTGTGTCGAAACCAAAACAAGACCAACAGCACAGCGTGTTGAGACCAATACCAAGGCATGTCAAGACCAAGACAAGATCAATCCAAGAACGTGTTGAGACCAAGACAAGACCAAGACCAAAGCGTGTCAACAACAAGAAAAGACCAATACCAGAGCATATTGAGACCAAGAAAAGACCAATAAAAAAACCATGTTGATACCAAGACAAGACCAATACCAGAGCATGTCGAGACAAAGAAAAGACCAATACCAGAGCATGTCGATACCCAGACAAGACCAATACCAGAGCATGTCGAGACCAAGACAAGACCAATACTAGAGCATGTCAAGACCAATACCAAAGCGTGTCAATACCAAGACAAGACCAAACCAGAGCATGTCAAGACCAAGACAAGACCAATACCAGAGCATGTCAAGACCAAGAAAAGACCAATACCAGAGCATGTTGAGACCAAGAAAAGACCAATACCAGAGCATATTGAGACCAAGAAAAGACCAATAAAAAACCATGTCGATACCAAGACAAGGCCAATACCAGAACGTGTCGAGACCAAGACAAGACCAATACCAAAGCGTGTCGATACCAAGACAAGACCAATACCAGAGCCTGTCGAGACCAAGAAAAGACCAATACCAGAGCATGTCCAGACCAAGAAAAGACCAATACCAAAGCGTGTCGATACCGAGGCAAGACCAATACTACAGCATGTCAAGACCAAGACAAGAATAATAATAGAGCATGTCAAGACCAATACCAAAGCGTGTCGATACCAAGACAAGACCAGTACCAGAGCATGTCAAGACCAAAACAAGACCAATACCAAAGCGTGTCGATACCAAGACAAGACCAATACCAGAGCCTATCGAGACCAAGACAGACCAATACCAGAGCCTGTCGAGACCAAGAAAAGACCAATACCAGAGCATATCGAGACCAAGAAAAGACCAATACCAAAGCGTGTCGATACCAAGACAATACTGATACCAGAGCATGTCAAGACCAAGAAAAGACCAGTACCAGAGCATTTTGAGACCAATAAAAGACCATTAACAGAGCATATTGAGACCAAAAAAAGACGAATACCAGAGCATGTTGAGACCAAGTCAAGACCAATACCCAAGCGTGTCAATACTGAGACAAGACCGATACTACAGCATGTCAAGACCAAGACAAGAATAATACCAGAGCATGTCAAGGCCAAGAAAAAACCAATACCAGAGCACGTTGAGACCAAGTAAAAACCATTACCAAAGTGTGTCAATACCAAGACAAGACCAATACCAGAGCATGTTGAGACCAAGTCAAGTCTAATACCAGAGCGTGTCGAGACCAAGACAAGACCAATACCAAAGCATGTCAAGACCAAGAAAATACTAATACCAGACCAAGTCAAGACCAATACCCAAGCGTGTCAATACTGAGACAAGACTGATACTACAGCATGTCAAGACCAAGACAAGAATAATACCAGAGCATGTCAAGGCCAAGAAAAACCAATACCAGAGCATGTTGAGACCAAGACAAGACCAATATCAAAGTGTGTCAAGACCAAGACAAGACCAATACCAGAGCATGTCGAGACCAAGACAAGATGAATAATCGAATGTGTTGAGACCAAGACAAGACCGGCGGCACAGAGTTTTGAGACCAAGACAATACCAAATCCATAATGGGGTGCCAACTCTCCCAAATCCCTACTAGTTGGTATGGCAACTTGGACCAGTGATAAAACAGCTACCACCTAATTCTGGTTTAAATGGATTTCGCAGTACACGCTGACAAAATGTAAAATCCAACTTTTGTGTTGTAAATAATATATGCTTGGTTGTTTCATCCCATGGTTGGGTAAATGTGGACTTAATTTAAACCAACGGTTAGGTTTGTCCATATTTTACTAAATTATTATGAGTTGAAAAACACCCCAGCATTTTCTACAGTGTAGGCTCGAGTTCACTACCTGTGAAAGGATGAAAAATGAAAGCTAAAATTTTGAGATTCTTTACCAACACCCACACAACACTTGGTCCATGGTTCGCCAAGGCCCTGCATCATTTCTCCTGCCCAAAACACATTGCCCAGATGAACTCCAACCTGCCCTAAAGTCCGTAAAATGCACACCTACATGTAGCAAGAGTCATAAACGCAGACAGTAAGTCTTATCTTAGTGATGAACGCAGACATGACCTCTCTCAGCAAGAGGTCTTCCTCTGACGGCATGGAAATGGCTGGTGGGTGGATGAGGGAACAAATCCACCCAGTAAGAGCGAATGCATCGCTCTCCCCCTCCATTTTCCCTCGTTAGAGGCACAAAGTGCAGCTTCACATTTGTCTGGAAGACAGAAACATGTCACACTCTTTATAGGCCCATCATTCTGTAACAAGTGGCCTCAAGGGAAGGAAACGGTGTTCAGAGTTTCAGGCACCAGATTGGCTGGCTGTCTACTTGATTGAATGGCTTTTACATTGAATTTAAGGACAAATTAATTTGTTTAAATTCACCTGTTAAAAATTGTATCTTTGATTTTTTTTAACACTCATAAAAGAAGGCAATATATTTGTAAAGTTTCTTTAGATATGCAGCATGTCATCCCAAAAGACTATGCAGAAATGTCCCTGCTGATTCTTCAACAGGGGGTCTGCCTATTATTGTTCGTTCAAAAAAAAAAAAATATGTAAATGTTGTCGCTTCAACTGCAACTCACTTTCTATAAAAACATCTAATAGGGCTCCTATTCTGTCTCTCTATCCAGCAAGGGCTCCTTGAGTCAAAAATATTAAAGAGCTATGCTATTTGCTCTCAGGGCACTAACAAAATACATTTAGATTATTTCTTTAATAAATTATGATTATTTTACGATTCAACATATACATTTCATCAGTATTCACTCTAAATCAAACCCAATCACCAAACTATTATTTGCAAAAACACTTTATCTCTTTATGTCATTCTGGCATTCAGGTGTAATAAGCCCCTCCTTTCTTTTTCCTCTGTTTTTTCTGCAAATCTTCTGTTCTTGCTCTATTGTTCACCTTTTTAAACAGATCTCTGAAAACATTGCTTGATGTTTTATGCAATCTTACATCTGGTAATGAGTTTTCATATCCAGGTCTCTGGGGATTTTGTCAGGGTCGGAAGGGTAAAGGACTGAATTAACTTGTCCAAAAAGGAAAGAATGACAAAGATGAGTCCAGACAGAAGCTAGTAAACACAGTCTCTAGCTCTGTTAAAAGTCAACATAAATCCACAACTGTCAGAATTGAATTATTTGCTTTCTTAAAATGTGTATATGGTGTTATATTAAACAATTATCATTACAAGGTATTTCAAAGAAAAATATGTTTGTGTGTGTGTGAAATGTAAGAAAATACTTGGGCTGCGTTCGAAAACTAAGGCAGCTGACTTGTAGCCTGGCTTCACTCATGAGGCAATAGGTGTGTTCGACTTCATGCGGCGCTGTGCAGACCGATCGGCGGCTGATTTGAAGCAGTGCATGCTGGTTAGTGATTTTGTTTGACTTGAACTGGCGCTGCAGGCATGTGACTGTGTCATATGGTTTTAAGTACCGCGAGAGCGTGTCGAGAGTTGCCGGCTAGCTCAGCTAGCTCACTGTCAGGCGTTATTTTTTCTTTCAAAGCCTACAGTGAACGGCCGGTTTGGACTACAGCCCTCTACTTTAATGATGTCAGTAGAACACCACGAACCACTCGGTGAGTAGCACAGTTTTGAAAATGAATGTTAAGTGTTGTTTTAATGACATGTTTGTGCATGACCCTTGACTTCTATTCTGAAGCAGTCAAGAGATGCTTCTAAACGGGTCAAAAACTCAAGACACGACCCATTGTCAAAATTTCAGTGTCCATCACTGTAGTTCATCCAAAACAAACCAGAAATGAGACTCAAAGTGTTAAATACCCGAATTATCCTTTAACACTAAACTCTGATTACACATGAGATTAAGCGAGTATCTGGCAAACGTGAGCATAAACCCTTTAGATGCGTCTGCAGCAGGCTCGTATTTTGACATCACACATGATGCACATAAGTTCACATGACGCGGCAAACACATATTTTCAAATGACGAGCCACACATATAACAGGCTACATACATGTTGTGACGAGCATCGCATCGTGCGCCCTCGAAAAAGAAATCACTGGCCGCCACTGAATACTACAATAGTATTTTTTTTTAATCTTTTATAAATTTTAATTTATAAAAGAGACTATAATTTTTCCTATATGGAATGCAAAAACTTTGAAGCTCAGTATCTCAAAACTACTTGAAATGGAAAAAGAACCTTAAAATTCCCCGGTTCATTTTCTCTGGAGTTCAATAAACCTAAAAACAAGTATTACAGTCTGGTGTTTTGCTTGCTAAACACTGGCTAAACTGATAAAACCTCCATTTCATTTAAATTGCATTATATCCTTAAACAAATATTAGTCTCTTTGATACACTTCAGTGGTACTGATGTGCCCTTACAGGGTACTGCACTTTAGTAAAGCCTTATGGATGCACAATAAAATTCCATTAAGTACAGAAAAACGCTGGAGACACAAAGGGTGTAAACACAATTCTTTATGCCACGATTACATTCACGTCTCTTGCATAGAGGACACGCTTTTCAAGAACGCTACTGTTGGGCTCATCCGGGTCCAGCTGTCACTGTTAATAAATCCTTTAAATAATGTAGAGAGCCCAAATCACAGCGCAGTTCTGAACACAGCGGCACAAACAGCTACGCAGCACTTACATCACGTCCGGGAACCTATAGTAGAGCCGAATCTTTGATGAATAATGCACACCGCTACCCATCTTCATAGGGGTCTTACGCTAATAACATAATTAAAACTAATCAAAACCCCATTTGGAAAGCCTTCGTTATTCATAGGCTCGCACCTACAGTGGATGTTAAGAGGAGGGGCGTGAAGTCAAAGTTCGACATATGTATGCCCACTCGTTTCGACTCATCGACTAACATCACAGCAGCAAACTCGTGGGAATCCAAGTGACAACAAACGCAACTGATCAATCCGGTGACGCGCTCGGCCTTGTTCAAAGCTGCTGGAGAGGAAAGCGGGAACTACAAAGGAAAGCTCGAATCTGTGCCTGTCGGTCTTGTTTACTAAGCGGAGTTTTGTGGCAGTGCGGACGAAGCCAGCAGCCCCCCTAGCGGAGCACCCTGAGCTGGGACAGGAGGGGTTTGAGGAAGGGGTAGCATTCTCCCTTTTTCATTATTTTCCTCTTTCTCCATCACCTCTTGCTTCTTGGCGTTTTCCAAAATCAATCGAACGCTCTTGGAGAAAATAACACGGGGGTCCGCTGCTGGTAGGGTGGGACAGTCGCAGCGTCCACGGAGCTCCAGAGCCTAAAACAACAAAGAGAAGTGTGCAGATTAGAGAGGATGGATATGAGCTGACATTTTCGACCCAACAATCACAAAGGCTTAAAAGGGAAGGACGGAGAAGGTGGTGGATTGATGGATGAGTGGAAACAAAAAGCCTATACAGCATTAGTTATTCAAAAAGACCAAAAGGCCATCTACATATACAGACGTTTTACAAAGACTGATTTGACATAAACGAGACACCCATTGCTCCCTGTCTGTGAACTCTGAACTTTAACCCCTCACCTCCATTTGGGGTGATGGAGAAACAGTCCTCATAACGTCAGATCAATAATTGCTCTTGAAAGATGAACTCAAAGACCAGGAACAGACTAAACGGAAAGCATTTTTTAGCTCGATTACTATTCAGAACCATCAGCCCAAGGGAGATCACATCAGAATCGGTTGCTAAACACACGCCAGCAATTTAAACCAGAAAAAAATGGAAGATTTAAGCAACACCGCTATGTTTGAGTATTAGACCATTAGGGAGACTCTTAAATATAAACGACACTTGATAAAAGAGTGGATGGATGGACCAAAGCTTATTGAGAACTATTACCCAGGAGGAACACATCGGTTGCATAGTTAGGGCCAATCTGACACAGAATAATCTTTTAAAAAGCATATTGATTCTTCAGACAGAAAATCACGGACGAAGAGAAACCGACCAAATGAACCAGCTGTTATAGGCATATTAGGTTATGAACAATGTCAAATTTTGGGGGGGTGTTCAAGACAAATGGATGAGCAGTTCCCAGACGATTCAAAGACAACAGCAAACACACACAACATTAGGGCTGGTTCACTTTTTGCTCCTATTCTATTAGGCCTAGTATAGGCAAAGTCCCTTTAAGGAAGTAGCCCCACTAGGAGGCCACGTTTGCAATGCCTCCAAGCAGTTATCTCAGTCATGCAAGACTAAACTCCTACCTACATGAATGTGGAACGAATAATATCTCTAAAATCACAAGCTAAAATCATAGTTAAAGAGATAGTCGCCTCAAAAATGTCATCATGTGCAAACACCTCACGCGACTCTATAGAGCCCTTCCCATATCGTCAGTCTTTATTGATTGATGATTGCTTCTTTTGACTGGAAGGCGGGACTTATTCATAATAACAGGAGTGCTCAATTTTGCTATATCCAATATCTTTGGTATAGCCTGCTTAGACATAAACTGACCAATCAGTGTTTTTATCAAATGCCATTTAGGGACAGGTACATCTGAAACAGATAATGCAATAATAGACAGATGTGATATATAATATACAAAATACTTATTGATTATACAATGTGCTGCTGTATAGCTCAGTGGTAGAGCATTGCGCTGGCAGCAAATCCTTATATGCTAATAAAAAAAACTTAATACACACAAAGATGCTTTAAATAAAAGCGTCTGACGAATGCATGTAAATGTGTTGATTATTTAACAGAAAGACACGCTGTAAAATATTTGTTTTTTCAACTTAGAAAAGTTACCAGTTTGCCTTAAATTTTGCTTTAATTCAACTTAAAAAATATTAGTTGACACAACTTTTTAGAGTCAAATAATATTTTTAAGTTAAATTAACTCAAAATGTTAAGACACCACTAAAGTGTTAACAATTGAAGTAATTTTTTAAGTAAGGGATAATGTAGAGGCAGCCGGTAGTTATCGGGAAATAAGCCAGGACAGTGTGATCAGGACATGACGCAAAGCGGAGGGTCTTGTATCACACTGAAGGGGCTTATTTAGCGATAACTACCGGCTGCCTCTACATTATCCCGCTTATTACACGGCTACTTGCCACATAAGAAAAAAACTGGACATGAAAATGAATTTGAAACATTTTATTGGCATATTTGTTTTAAATTAACATTTTTATCCTTCCGCGAAACTTTGCACAGACGAATAAAATGATCGTAATACCTTATTAAGATCCTCTGCTTCATACTTGTCTGTCTCCATTTTTTCTCTTTTAGCCAGTCTTTGAGAAGTTTTAATGCCCATTCTGTATTTTTTTGTGTGTTGGCTTCGTAGCTGTCATGCTCTATTTTGTCAAGTTCAGTCTCAGTAAGCTCTCTGTGTCTTGTCGTTGTTCGATCCACTGTTTAAATGTTTTGTTTATTTCCGTACATGTTAAAATTAATGTCAAAATTTTCCATTCTTAATGGTGGTTGTCCAGTGTTTGTCACAAGATGGCGCCAAACCGTAATCTTTATTGGCGCGGAGCGATTTTAATCGTACAAGTAGTACCGACTATGCGTTATTACTTTGGAGCAGTTATTATTTGAAAAGAACGAACCTGCAAATGTCTCAACTGACCAATCAGAATCAAGCATTCCCGAGAGCCATGTAATCAGTTGATCTAACTTTTTACAGTGTAGTTCTATACCCGAAAATCCTCATAATATTAACCTGCTAACATTTAAACACAATTATATTCTCTCCTGAGTGCTGACAAGGGATTTTTGTTTATTCACCATTCAAGTAGATAGGAGATGTGCTTACAATGCTTTTAATAGCTGCACAGGGACATTACCAAGATTGCCACAGTGTAAAACGACTTAAATGGACTCTGCGGTGTAATCAGAGAATTCTGCATCCTCCAAAATGTTCACTTCGATTCATGTAATAAACAGCACAAGACATAAGGGTGTGCACACTGCACTATGATAACTGTCATCAGTTAGAACATGCAAGATTACTTTCTATTGGTTTGAGTTGAGAAGGGCAAGCATAGAGAGAGATGGAGGGCATTTTAAAGTAACTTCCCGAAGGAGTGATAGCCTTCACTTATTAGTGCCAGAACAAAAACAAAGACATGCATTACAGTTGATGAACAATTAGTGCCTTGACCATCTGTTCCTTCAGTGTTTGCAATGGTAAGCAAGCAGGACTCGGTTAACCTCAGAGTTTTTGATCAAGGTTACAGGAATAGTTTATCCAAAAATGAAAATTCGCCTTCATCTTCGTCATTATAAACCTATTTCACATACATCCAAAGGAGAACACCAAAGGAGATATTTAGCAGAAATACAATGAAAGTGGATGGTGACTGGGGCATGAAAGCTCCAAGTATCATAAACGCATCAAAAAAGCAGTCGATATTTTCTCACTCTCATGTTGTTACAAACACAACATCAATTTCTGTCTTTTGATGAACACACAGGAAGATATTTCTTTGAATGTTTGTAACCAAACCAATCAGAGACCCCATTGACTTCAATAGTATTCTTTATTCCTACTAAGGAAGTCAATGGGGCCTCTGATCGGTAAACATTCCTCAAAATATCTTCCTGTCTGTTCATCAGAACAAAGAAATTAATACAGATTATGAAACTTTATCCTAGATTTCAAATACAGGGTCACAATTAATTTCTGGTTGGATGTATGGTCCCTGCACGACACTGAAATCCATACTAATTCACATTCACCTCTCCGCCGCTGTTTCACGCTGCTTCCAGCACTTTGCATTGTATATTTAGACAGCCATTTTGTGGAGCCGCTGGTGTGTGACGGGTAAGAGAACATGCTTGTGTATATGGCTCCCTACACAGCTCTAGTCTTACATCAGCTTTATTTTACCCTGCATCTTACCCTGTCATACACTAATACAAATATTCAGTATGTATTTACACCTTTATGCATCTGGCTGATGCTTTCTGATCCAAGGTGACTTGCAATGCATTCAAACAATACTTGACTATCATCATTTATCAAAATATATTATTATGTGTTCATCAGAATAAAAAACTCATACAAGCTTTGAACAACATCAGGGTGAGTAAATGATGACTATTTTTGGTTGAACAAACCCTTTAAAGTGATACTCCAGCCCAAATATGAAAATTATCCCATGATTTACTCACCCTCAAGTAATCAGAGATACAAATTTCCATAATCTTTTAGATGGACACATTTGGAGTTATCTTAGTAAGTGTCCACATTTTATTACGGTAGCAAAACAGGAATCAGGGAACGATTTCTAATTTTGAAGCCCAAAAAGTACACCCATCCTTTATAGAAGTAAGCTCCAAGGGGTTAATAAAAGTCTTCTGCTGGCAATCAGGCAATTTTGTAAGAAAAATATCCATAATTTAAATTTGATAAACTATATTAACTAGCTTATGGTAACGACGCCATCTTGGCCTAACAGGATTCATGAGAGTAACTGCGCAACGTACCCATGGCAACGAATGCACATTACGCTAAACTCTCTCCATGACTCTTTTACTGCAATACTTATTAAAGAGCACCTATTGTCCAATTCACGTTTTTACATTTCCTTTGGTGTGTAAGTGTGTATTAGTACATGTTAATGACATGCAAAAGATACAAACCCCAAAGTAAAGATGACGTGAGTTATCATCTCAAACGTAAATCTCTTTTCTTGGACTACAACAAACACACGGATTGTAGGCAACAGTTTACTTCCTGGGATTGATGATGTAGACACGATCGACATTATCATAATTCCTCCTGCTTCGGACTCACAGCCTGTAAGTTAGCGTCACATTCCGGCTGACGTCAAAGGTATTCAGGCCAATCACAACGTACAGATTAGTTGGCCAATAAGGGACACATAGCTTTTTAAATCCATTCGTTTTAGGAAGAGAGTGAAATCTGGAGCTAGAAAAATGTACGGTATTTAGAAAATAATGTGTTTTTTTTAACCATAAACCACGTAAACACATTATATTATATCAAATACACAAAATAACATTTTTAGCAATGAAATAGGTGCTCGTTAACATGGTCAAATTATATGAAGGGAACTATGATTGAATCCTTTATGAAGCTCAATTCATGCATAATACTTAAAAGCCTTTAAATGTGCGTTACGCTTTAAAGCACCACATTCCAACTCACAGTAAATTATTTAGTCTCAGTCACTTATGAAGACTCTCCCTGGTGGTTGCTTGTGATTGGTTAACTTCTCCACCTGATCAAAGGACTTTGCCAATTATAGTTCTTCGACGGCCCTGCTTCTTATGGATTTTCAAGGTTTTTCATAAACCGCGTGTTTTCTCTGACCCTGCCCGCAGAAGAGCATTTATCATTTCCATACCAAACGTGGTCTGAGGCATGTGTGCAGACGGCTGGCTTTCTCTAGACCAGAGGGGTCTCCAGACGTCTTGTTAGCTCTGGTGTAGTCTGGATTTCAGACACGGCTTTGAGCTTTGCTGTTTGTTTCTGATGGCCACTCTGTTTAAATCAAAAGTACAGTGCACCTAGGACATATTTAGCAATTTAAATATAAGAATCCTGGCCTCTTTTTTTACATAGACCTTGTGAGTTAGTAGTACTCGAGGGAATAATGCTTAAAAAAAACTGAACGACGGACTTCCAAGGTATAAAATAAAAAAGTTCAAAAACAGTTCATTTTGCCAGGACTATTATTCATCTTATGCTAAAGTAGAAAGATGTATTAACGGGATAGTTTAGACAAAAATGAAAATTACCAGTAAAGACCGTGCATTCACAAGAGATTCTGTTTCCAGTGTATGACATACGAGATGTAGTGGAGATGAGACAAAAGAGACGAAACACGGAACAAACACTCTTGTGAACACATGCTACAGAAAGTTAATCATATATAATTTAAATATTTATATTTCTTTTGTGCACTAATTGCCCTATATTAACCCCCTGTGGGTTACGTCTGTGATTTGAAAAAAAAACACACACACACACACAAAATGACCGATTTTCAATATAAAAAGTGATTGTGGACAGGTTTTTTAAAAATCTTTTTTCACAGTCCTGGGCATGCCAAAGATTGATAAAAACATTGGCCTTGATGCATTGTTCGTTTTTGTGCCACCTCCGTTTTTATTTTTTCTCCTTTATTTGCTATTCATGGCTGTTTTGCCCCATTGACTTCCATATATTAAAACAACATTTTCTGATTGCAAAGCCATGACACCATATAATCGTGAATTCTTGATTGTTGATGGTTTTTCCTTTTGCAAAAAGGTAAAATTTGGCATTTTTAATGTTGATCAACATGTGGCACCATTAACCCTTTAGTAGGCCTGTGCAAAAACAAAGCTTCATTTCTGGTTTGTACATCGAGTTATATGGATTATAACAGCATGCTGTGTGTGTTTCACATTGTTTATACAGGGGTATCCAAAATTTTGAGATCATAATAAACTGGAATTTAAAATCAAGCTAAAAGTGCGTATAAACACTGTTTTAGGGTTTTCTTTAAAGACCAAGATGTAAATTAAATATTTGGATTCTGATATTTAAGATGCACTGCGTATAGGTCACTAATCAAATGCGAGCAACCTTCTTGTACAAAAGGTCAGATTTTATTGCATCCACTGAAGCACATAAGCTGCTCATTGGAACATTGTCGTATCATGCTGGGATTTAGCAAAAACTTGCAGAGTCCACACCAGCACTAGCAAAAGAGTAACGTACCGAACCAAACATTACTACAGTATAAGAACGTTTATATTTATTCTTTAATCACTCTTTTCATTCAGTTTGTTATGCAGAGAAATTATCTTTAATTATTTTAAATGACAAAAACCAACATTCAAACCAACACTATGTAACATCAGCTCACAGTTCCCCCACATGGTTTATAAGTGCAATTTTCTGTTACCAATGTTGTAATACTGTCGTTGTATATGCAATGTTGATTCCAAACCGAGGCTGTGAGCGATGGGCATCCAGAGCATGCGCTTTAAACCTAATGTTATTTATCAGGATGCTGGTCTTTCAGCCATCAAAACACAGAAAATACATTGTTTTACAAATTTTCACAGGACAAAGAATCTCAAATAATATGAATTGTTAAAATTAGAAGGGACATGTGACCTAATTTGAGATAAGAATAGAGAATTGTGTACATAATATCTGTTTTGGATATTAGCCTGTTGGCTAATCGCTAATAAAAAAAACTGTTTTTAACGTATTCATTTGTTTTTTGTTAGCTATACGATTGTTATGTACTAAGTTATAGGACTATATTAGTGTTTTAAAAAAAAGCAAGCATGCTTACAACATTAGAAATCAGTGAGTAGCCAACAGGGTAATAACAAAACAGATTTTATGTACACATTGCGTTGCATCTCAAAATTACATCATGTCTCTTCGAATTTTAACAATCCATGATTTCTGAGGTTCTTTTCCTATGGAAATTTGTAAAATTATGTATTTTTGTGTTTTGATGGCTGAATGATCAGCATCCCGGTATGAAACGACAGGTTTAAAGCACATGTGAATGGGGCTTGAGGTCAAAAAACTACACAGTGATGATTTAAACCCAATTATGGGTAAAATTATTGATCAAAAGATGTTGAGATGGGTGCTGATGGCTTCCTTATAAAAAATGTGCAGATGCTTACATCCAAAGCAACTTACAAGTGTATCCATTTTTGTCAATATATGTGTTCCCTGATTATCAAATCCACAACCTTTGGTTTGCTAAAGCAATGCTCTACCAAGTGAGCTATATGAAGATTTTAAATTTTATATTGGACCGTTTTGCCATCTTTTTATAGATGGGGAGGACATTTTGGGGAAAGATGAAAACAGAGAATATAGATTCTCTGATTTTAATATTCAACTTCAACAGAAAATGTCTGAATAGATTCATAATGTGTGTGCACAGATGTGAATATTATCTGTTCTTCGCCTCCCATCCTAAAGAAGCCATCTTTTGAGCTGCTTCAATAAAAAAGGTCAGGATACCCCCAATAGTTAACCAGCAGTTATATTTATATGGATTCCATGTCTGCAAAACGGGAAAAAAAATCTATAAAAATATCGATATCAAATCAAAAAACGAATCGAATAAATAGGAATCTAATCAAATCTCCAAATTGGTCACAATACCCAGCCCTAACGGTTAAACGTGTATGTCTAAAAATGTCTCTAATGATGTGTGTTCTTTCCATGTGTGTTTTACCTCAGGGACGAGGCGGTCCAGCTGTCTGACACGGTTTTGGTGGGAGGGGTGTGTGGACAGCCACTCTGGGATGGTGGGCTCTCCTCTCAACTGTTCAGAGATCTCCATCTGCTGCCAAAACACCGGGCCCGCCCTCACATCAGCGCACGCCTAACAGACAGATAAACCTCAATAAATACAGTTGCAGAAAAGGTTTGCTTGTATGTAAAAACCCTGCCATCATCAAAGGAACAGAATGGAGCGTTGACACGCAGACCCGCAGGATCCTCTGAGCCCTGGACATAATCATTAACTGAAACTGTATCCGGGAGCAGACTGCATGACTCATGACTAGACTAGCTGTCCTCGCACCGCTACCGCAGCAACGTGCCAGTGTCCTTCACCGGGCAGGATCTGAGCCCATTTACCAGCAGCGGGAGTTCTGTTATTACTACTAATAAGAGATGGAAGGGAATCGGCTATGTTTCTATTTAATGGTGCCAAGTACGGGAGCAGAAAACATGCTGACAGGATGAGCACTATACTGTGAATCAGACTTTTTTTGTAAAGCATTTAGCAAAACCACAATGCCATCTAGAGGTAATGTTTGATACAGCAACTTTAAAATGTCTAGTGCTCCACTACTACATAGGGTTTAACCTATGAATTTTCTAGTTATAAGCAGTTGCATATATTTGAAGTGAATTGAAGGTGAAGTGTCAGAATTCCCATCTTACAGCCAAAGTAATTCTGCTGATGATTTGTGGTTGCAGTTCAAAGTCTCCAATAAAGCTGAAGAAAAACTGAGAGTGCACTGGCGTCCAACTAAAGGATTGGTTTTCTTTTTTTTTTAAGTAGAAAAATGCAGTTTGGAAAAATGCCTATTTTATATATAAACTGTCATGATTTCTACAATGTTGTTGTTTTTCTACAATGCCCCATGTCTTTTTGAAAATAAATCTTTAATAAAGCTCTCATGCATTTCTAGGCTTTCCATGACCCTGAAGCCCAAAGTATCCCCACCTAAAGCAGAATGCAGTAATCTAAATATGCAGAGGACCGTGTGTAGATTGTTAGCAGCATCTAGTGGTTAGACTGTGAATTGCAACAAACCACTCAGTCCACAGCTCAAGGGCTCGTTATAGTCGTGCGTAGGTCCTACGGCGTAGCCGCGACGGCGTAGGTTCCGCGTCGGTTTTCATATATACTTTTGCGTCGTCCTCCAAGTTAACCCACAAACGAAGAAGAAACAGCAACTTGTTGTGTATGTTTTGAGAAGACCAGCAATGATGGAAGTAAATAAACAGCGACTTTTGTTGCAGTTTGAGTTAAATCACTCCTCAACTTGGCTCATCTTTGTTTTCACCGTCACAAACGGAAATACCTATGACGCAGGTTTTTTTACCTGACGGGAGGGGTTCTGGTGGACCAATCACAGCGCTTGCGGTCCGCGTAGATCTGACGCGCTGTTAAAATTTTTGCGAGGTGCGCGTCAGGCTACGCACAGGCTACGGATAACCTACGCCGTAGACCTACGCACGACTATAAATCGGGCTTCACTCCTCCCTTTTGAACGCAATGAGATGCTATGGTAGCTGCCACAGGACAACATGTTGTCGTCTGAGACAACATAGTAACAAAACTAGCTCTTTAGACCTGTTTGTCCATTTTGGGCTACTGTAGAAACATGTCGGCACAAAATAGGACTTTCATGTAAGGGGACCCGCAATGTATGTAGATAAAAACAGCTCATTCTAAGGTAATAAAAACGATAGCATTCATTGTGTAAAGTCTTTATACACCACTGATAATATAGTTATGTTTATTATATTGCATTTCTGTAAAGAGATCATCCTAATAGTTACACAGTGCACCTTTAAGTAGGGCTGGGTAAAAATATTGATTCTAAGACTTTAATCGATGTTCAAATTAAAAAACAATATAAATTTGGGAAATCCCTAAATCAATTCTTACAGTGCATGCTTTAGAAGATGTGAAAATAATCTGTACTTCAGCTCTCCTCCTAAAGATGTTTCGAGTTGCCTCACTTAAAACAAAACGGACAAAAAAGACAAGAGCATTATTGCAGACGGTCACTGTAACAACGCCGGCAAAATTAAAGTCTGATGTGTGGAAGTATTTCATGTTCAAATGCAATAGCGATAAAGATGAGGTTGACAAATGTTTTTGAATATGCAGTCCAGACAAGCTTTATGGGCCTGTTTTAAATATGTTATGAATTTTGAAAACTGTTTTATTTCTTAAACATGTTTCAAGTTGTTAATGAATTTCACTGTTGCACTTTTTTTTTATGTAAGTTATCTGCATTGATCAGTTTGCGCACCATGTGTGCACTGTATGCACATAATTATGATATCTTGTTACAGTGTTTGTTACTCAAAGTGAATAATTGACCCTTTGCTAAGCCACGCCCAAAAAATGCCACAGGCCAATCGTGGTTTAGTAACCCTAAGGTGCGGGGGGTCTGACAAGCTTTTGAGCAATGGAAACATTCTGAAGCATTGTGAAGTTAATATGGATTGTGTAAATCTGATACCTGGCATCCTAAGAGTTTGGACGGGGTGGTGGATTTTTTCCCTTCCCGAAACTTAAAAGCCAAGTGTAGAAATGTCGGACATGGATAAAGCAGTGTGGAACTCTCAACTAAATATCGACTGGATTAACAAAAACACCTAGCAAGCTAATTTAGCACATCATTGCTTGGAAATAATGTTGGTTCTTTGTTCCCAATGCACATATTTAAACGTAAAATAAGATGTTTAAAGGTGAGACAGAGGCTGACTGACATACTTTAAAAAATATATTTTAGCATTTTGTTTATAGTCTTTTTAATGTTTTAATGAAATACTGATATTTAATCTGAAAACTAAATCCAACCTAAACCATTTAAATAAGAATTGAATCAAATAGTCAAATTTGTTGTAATACCCAGCCCTAAGTGTACCATCATAAACATAATGATGAAACATAACAGCATTTTCTTTCAAAGCACTTGGCATCCATTTTTCATTGGATGTCAAATATAAATGGTTGACTCAAAGCCACGGTGCAGTTTACCTATAAACTGCTTAAAAATAGCTGTCTTTTAAGCCCGGGATACACGGCACAATTATTGGCTGTCCCAGACGAAAGATTGTGGAACAATCGTCGCAATTTCTGTGATCGTGGCTCTTCATCGGTGGTCCTATGTCGTACAGTGAGAGAGGTTCAAAGATGGCCGTTTACCCGGTCTTGCGTCCAAAGATAGCCTACGATAGTTTTCTGACAATGTGAGAAATTCAGCATGATCACCGCACAGTGTGTTTGCTGTTACGACCTGCATACTGGTAATTGTTTACCATTAGCGCATGCGACATTGCTCTAACGTGTGACGCAGCGGTCGAAGCTTTGTGACATCATCGTACAGTCTACATGCTTGTCGTACCCAATTGTAAACAATCCATGTGGCACACTGTAATAAGGTGTATTCCGGGCTTTAAAGGCACAAATTTCACCTTTAAAGTATAATCATTGCAACGGCATTTCCCAGATCAACTTGATTTGATGCTTGAGAATTATTCCTCAAAGACAAATTGGTGGTTTTTAGTTACTAGCCGATATCTTTAACCATGACATTTTATTAACAAGTTTATACCAGAAACCTCCCCCACCCATTTATGATCATTTAGTACTACTTGCTTAGTATGTAAAGTAAGTAATACTGTCTCTTACATCAATCACTAAATCTGATTAGAGTCAGAATTTGAATGATCTGATTATGTTTCACTAACTGTGTAAGATAATATCTAATGGTACCTTGGCAGCCAACTGCAGGCCAACCTGGTCCGCCTCTGCCTCCAGTTTACGACTGAATGGCCTGTCAAATAAGAACTAAAGCACAGACAGACAAACAGAGAAAATGAGAGAGAGAGAGAGAGAGAGAGAGAGAGAGAGAGAGAGAGAGAGAGAGAGAGAGAGAGAGAGAGAGAGAGAGAGAGAGAGAGAGAGAGAGAGAGAGAGAGAGAGAGAGAGAGAGAGAGAGAGAGAGAGAGAGAGAGAGAGAGAGAGAGAGAGAGAGAGAGAGAGAGAGTCAGTAAATGAGCCATTCTAACAAAGCACACAGCAGTTACATTGGGTAATCGGAAGAAAATGGACAAAACAAAAAAAAAAGATACATTCAACCATATTTGGAGAGCAAAACGACTCTGAGATAAAAAGCCAAACCATTAAAATGTAATTTATTTTGAATGTAATGGGGAAAGAAGGCGAAAAGCGAGAAAAAAGGGATGAGAATATCCACATAAAAGGCAGAACAAAAAGACTACAAAGTATCTAGGAAGGAAAACAACAAAAGTGCTATAAAACTAAAAGCGCCCCTTTGTTTTACGCCACACAGAAATTCAGAAAATGCTAATTCAATATCCATTCACAACACAAACATACGTAGCTGAAATGAATTTTAACTAACCTCAAATTGAGGAAACCAAACAAGATAGGATCTCCTCTGAGCTACTGTTATTGTTTTAAAATGGTGGCGAGAGAGCACTTGAGAAGGTTTCTATGAGCTTTTGTGGAGAAATATAACTTGTTTAAATGGTCCTTTAGGTGAATTTATAATCAGTTTTGAAAGAGTGTTTGCATCGCTAATGGCCTAACACAACCTAAACTAATATTATAAACATCTAGCATTTAATTCTTAAACACAATTTATACACTTTATTTATACTTTCAACTTTATATAGTATAACAAATGAAATTCATTTACGTGGTTATGAATAACATCATTTTCCTTAAAGTGCATTGGTCCCTTGTAGTATTTTGCAGTCTTTCGTGGAAATGTTCATACAGTATCACCTGTCAACCTTTTATCGCTTAACAGAATACAGAGTTTTGTTCAATTTTAAACCTTTCCTTGATCAAATTATTATATTAGGATGGATGGATGGAAGTATAAATAAATTTGGCTAAGTTAACTTCCAGTCTGTGCTTGTTGTTTGTCATTCTTTCACTTGCGTTTCCCAAAAATGCACTTAAATATAACTGCATGCAGCGTGCTTTAAAGGGACACAAGGCAGCATTTTTATGTTAATAAATCATCTTCGTAAGTCGGTATATGGTTAAATGACTCATTACATGACGAATGAAGACTCTCTCGCCCGCCCCTACCGTCTGTAGGAAGAATACCCCACTTGCAAGTTCGCTGTATCCGACCCGGTGTCCTTCAGTCTCGTATAGTCTTAGATATAGAACGCATTTACTCCCAGACACTAGGGGGAGCTAGTAGAGAAATAATACTCAGACTTGCCTTGTGTGCCTTTAAGTGCTACCAGTCGCTATTCGTTTGTTAGGTGAAATGTCACCTATAGAATGCTAGTGGTAGCAGACGGTTGTTTTTTATGTTTAAAAAAGTATTATTATCATTATCGGATATCGGATTTATAATATCGGATTGACCAATAAACGTCGCCATCTTGTGGCCGTTTTGAGAATTGCGCACTGGACGCCACTGCGTCATAGCATCTGATGAGAGGAGATAACAACAACAACAACAACAGCCTGCACAGCAAATATGACGCGACTTCCTTAAAGGCACTTTGGGTATACTTACTTTGCTTTAATTGCACAGATGAGGTGTGTTATAAATGTCTGACGTGCAATGCATTCAGCTTGGCTAAGTAATATAGAGACGAACTCACGTAAGTTAACCTGATCCATCAAATCCTGTCTCAATAACGACGTAGCTTTACATAAATAAAACAGCCATGAATTACAGGAATTAAAAACGCTGAATTAAATTTGTTTTTCTGTTATTTTTGCTTATTAGTGGCCTCGTAAAATCATGTTCATATTGCTGTTTACTTACCAGGTTAAAGGCTGAAGCACAGCCACCACATGTAGCTAACTTTTAACAAGATTTATCGTAAGTTTAAGTTATTTTAACATTTACCAGATAAACATTATTTTGCTAAAAACATCTAAATAAATTCTTTGATTATTAATGAATTATTTATTACCTCCACGAGCTGTTGCAGTTTGATACATTTAATGCATGGTTAAATGCATACATAACCAGCGCTTTGTCAACATTCATTTTATGAGCTATAAAAACAAAATATTCATTATTCTGATATAAAATACCAGTTAAGAAATTCAATTACATACTGTATAAGTTGTTTTGTTTGTTATTTCCTGACTTTCCTGTATTACTCCAGTAATATTATTCATTAAATTAAAATTATTCTCTACTCTTTCAGACCCATTTATTGCATTGTATGCAAAGAGGGAGCGTTGTTATTATTATAAGGGTTTGTTTAGTTTAGTGTTGTAGTAATTGTGTCAAAAACAGTAGTATAACAGTAAATCAAATTCAGCATATCGGTTATCGGGCACATAAGCACCCAAATATTTGGTATCTTTTTTTAAATCAGTATCGTTTGATCTCTATACATTATGCACACTGATTTTTGCCTACTACAAAGTATAGGTCCAAAGGGGTAAACGTGTAATAGGTCAAAGGTTACCTGGACGAGTTTGGTTTGAATCCACTGGCCCAGCACAGCCAGACTGTCACGAGGACAGATTGCCCAGATCGCAGTTAGCAGGATGAGAGACAAGAGCTCCACCACATGAGACAAACTGGCCTGCTCTGCCTGAGAGAAAGAGAGAGGGAGAGAAAGAGAGAGGAGAGAGCGAGACTCAATTACTCAAGTAATCTTTGCTTAAAACAGCAGAAATTCATTATAGGTTTTTTGTCTTCGTTGATTTCATTGTTTATCTACTATGCTAATTTGTTTGCATTTGGTGTTGTTAAGAGACCTAGCCGTTCACATTTTGACAGCATGCCAAATTAGAAACAACACAGAAAACAAACAAAAAAGCAATTTAACAGACATAATAAATCACACTAAATTATAATTACAACACAGTTTTTTCACTGATGAGGACAAAGAACGTGACAAAAAACATGTTGATGAAGGGCAGACGGGAAGGCAGATGATTACAGCTGTGCATTTCATAGTCATACAAACAGAGTTGTGTGTGTGATGATGTTAAAAGATGTTAAAGATGTTATTTTGAATGCAGACGTCGTTCACGGCCTTTTGTTTTGTATGACGGAAAATGTTAACGCCAACTATCTTAAGCCCCGTTCAGACTGCCAGCAACTAGCAGTAGAGCGACATCATCTCATTAATTTCAATGGAAGCTTTCCGACTTCTGGCGTTCTACAGTTAATTATCCTAAAATATTTTTCACATCTGATTTACTGTCTGTTAATAAAGAAAAATATCTCATGTAAACTGCAGTTACTTTCAGAGAAGTTGGTCAGTTTCCAAATAAGTAGTACTTAATAAAAATATTGAAATAAAATAAATAAAAATAATATGGATTCATCTTTTTTATTACAAAGTAACAGACGTTAGTCGAAACAGGAGCAGCAGATTCGGAGTGTTATTCTCTTCTTATTAGTTTTTTTTTAAACACGCACTGTTTAGGCTTATATAAGACCAATGCAATAAAATGTTATTCGATGAGGACATAAACAGTAGTTTACTATAATACTTTCACAAATTTGTGTATTTCTTCGTTTCAGCCAAAAAAACGCGCACAATCGAAGCGCTGTGCCAGGAACAGTACGTCAAGTTTTCAAGTTCAATGCAGACGTCCAGTCCAACAAAGTGAATCTAATCATAATATAGCGAGTAAAAAGATCACTTCAAGAATAAAAACACGTCATTTAGTTTTGTTGTAAAAACAGTGCAAACAGAAAAAGAAAAGCCAATCTTTATTATAAAAGCAGACTTTCTTTAATCCACAGAAATACTATACACTCTTCCAGCCTACGATGAAATCATTATCTATATTTGCATCATATTCTCTTAATATTTGTTTTTAACAATGTACTGTGCTGCCGCACCTCGAAATAAACATGTCAATTAACGGGAACTGAATTATTGGTGAAACAAATTAAATTTGGGGTGGCCAGTCAGTGCGACCCCGGACACCATTCTGGAACCACCTGTGCGTCCCGTGCTTTTACAGGTGCACTGAAAGTCCAGATTTTTTAAACAGTTATTATTTTGAGAAGTGGATCCTTTAGGAAAATTAACCATGATTGGCAGATTACCGATTACTATAGTACTATAAACAAAGTAGCCTATGGGGATGTGCACACCAAAGCTTTTAAATGCGGCTGAAACGCCAGACGGATTTTACGCGTGGGAATTGGTTTTTGTGAGTGTATATTTATACTTTGTGCATGTAAATTAGGTTTTATGCATGTGAAACTGGCATTTGTGCATCGTGTCTTACACATGAATAATTAATCAGGCTAAAATCGCTCTGTAGTTTCCTGCCATGTCAGCTGATGTGCTAAACTTTCTATTGCTCTGCCCTCACCAGACCCAAAACCAAGTGCTGATGCAACAGCTCTGAAATTAAAACGTCTGTTTAAACTGAACACCTTAAAAGCCCTAAGAGAAACTCAGACAAGCCGTCGCCATCTCTTAATTTAATTCACAAAAAGAGATGAAAGCCAAACATGACACATACAACAGCGAGATAAAACTATAAAAATTGAATCTAATGAACAGTGTTTTACTTCCATGAAAAAGCTTAGACCATTAATCAACGCTTAAAACTATTACAAAAAGAAAAGGCACTTTGAGGGCCCAACAATCATCTGACATAGTACTGCATTGCTGATCATGTGATGCTTACATTCATTTAAATGAACCCTAGGGAACAGCTAACCTCAAACATTAAAATGAAAAACTTTCTAGATATTATGTTCTTGGCTACTTTACTTTCGACATAATTAATTAGACTGAACTGAAATAAGAAATTCGATGCAAAAGGCTTGAATCACAAAAAACAGAGACAAATTATAGCATATGTGCAGATGTGTGACGGACTTACCGCATGACCAATCAAAGCGTGAGCCATCTCATGCCCTAGTATAAAGGTCAGCTGATGGACGTCTGCTACAGCTTCCAGCATTGCTGTAAAAATAAATACCTCTCCATTCTGAAACACAAACACACACACATTAGTGTTTCATGATTTATTTTCTTATATGTACTAAAAAACATTTTTCTCAGTCTTTATGTAATTTATGTAGTCTAATCTTTGTCATACAGATAAATGCATCAACATGTGACTGTATACCTTTACAAGTAAGGAGGAAATGAGAATGAGCAAAAATCATATTTAATCCTGCAAAATACTTTATACAGGTGATTCACACAAAACCTCTGCTGGTCAGATATGACTCACAGGCAAAACAAAAGCGTTGACAGTGGGCCCATCAACCACATGGACAGTCCAGGAGACAGAAGAAATCTCAGCAATGTCCTGGTTCCTCTGCGCTATATGTTGAACCACTTGCTCAACCACCTGATGCCTGGGATCTGATGCAGGAAGCAGAGACTCCTTAAACTCCTCCATATACTGAAAGAGAAAGATTAACAAAAAAAGACATATGAGATTAAATGTAAATGAGTTAAATGAAAGTTCTTTCATATTTCACAGTATACCGTAGTACATCAAAAACATCTCAAACTTAGAATTTGAATGAAACATGACATATGAAATGATACAATGTGGTGCTGTTGGTTAGTAGCCTTATTATTTTGAGGTTTAATAACACAGAATTTAACAGAATTTAATAAATTAACATTTATTTTAATGCAACATTCCATGCATTTATGCAAAGAAGGCAATCCCAGAATGCACTTCAACAAACTTATAATTCAATTTGTAATGTAATTTTTTATTAAAATGTTTTGTGCTATGCATTTTAATGCTTAAGATTATCGGAATATTAGCATACCACCATGCTTATTTCAAATTCAATGGATTCAATTGTGAATTTGAACTTGCCATTTTAAGCCGTTTCAACTAATAATGTGCAGTAGACATGATTAAAATATCTCCAGCACTGAGGTCATACCCCATCTGAAGTGAACTGAGCCAGCTCCAGGAAGTTCTCCCTGCTGAACACCAGCAGTCTGCTCCTGCCAGTAACTGGAGATTCATCCAGGTGTGTAAGAAAGAAAAGCGAGATGAAGAACATAAATCCTGCCCCAGCTCCTGCCAAGTGCCATCGCCGACGCCTCATCCATTCACGAAACAACTGCTTTTTATTGGCTGGCAAAGCCAACCACCACTTTCTAATGCTCCTGAAGATAGAGAGAAAAAAATAGGAACACTTGTTAAATCATTGGAGTCTTGGATTTTAAAAGAATAGTTCGTCCACAAATTTAATAATAAACCCCCACACACACAAAAATAGCACAGTATTAATAACATCAAACTCTCCTTACACATATATGGAGCAAATGCCATGATGACGTCATGCATGGCGTATCATCCATTTATGTAGGCTTACTGACATACTAATATATGTGCTTGTTACATATTTAGCACAAAATGTATCTTTTTTTTCAATCTACTTTTTACAAAGCAATAAATACAATGGGTTTTAGTCATCAAAACGCATTTTGAGAAGATTATGTGCTGCGCAACTGAAACCATTCAACCTTAATGTTAAAATGTAAGTTAGTTACTATTTCCATTTATTAACTAATAATAACGCCAAACTACACCAATAAAAGCTGTGCAATGGCTAGGATTCTTAAAAAAGTCAAAGTAAAATTATATTTTAATGATATTTCGAGTTATTTATTTTCTCACCTGCCTAGTATGATTGCCACGAGCTTCTGTATGGGCTTTAACACCAGCCATATGACAGGCGCAGGTAAAGCTTTTAACCTGCCGGAAGTGTGAAACTCGCGTGTGGGTTGAATTATCACCGGGACTGCTTGAATTGGAGATTTGAATTCAGTGCCGAGTCGTCGTGACCTTGACGTCAGACTGAGGGATTTAGGGAATAAAGATCCTCTTACAGAGAAAGAGAAGTATGTCCTGGTCAGATCCGTAGGAGCAGAGTCAGAGAGTGATTTGTACGTGTAAAGTTTTTTCTGGTCCCTCCATCTGACCACTGAATTAAATATTCGGCATCGATTTAAAGTTGTTAAAATGGACACGTTGCGTTTGAACAGGCAAATACCTATAAGGTCCATGTTTTATAAAACACGTTTACATCCAACTTTACCAAAGTCATCACCCTAATGTCAGTTGTTATGGGTCCATTGCTGGTTTAACATTCAGTCCATATATCCATACAACAGCTACAATAATCGAGTGGTGATAAACTTCAGCAGGGCATCCAGATTCCAGAACAGTGTCAGTGTCGCTTGATGTTCATTGTGGCATGTCATTGGTTATTCTAAAACAGTTTATCTGTCAGTTCAGAGAACTTCTGTATTGATGCCCTCGAAACTCTCCTCGGGTCGCTTTGCTTGGGTTCTGACTAGAAGGGATACAGCTACGGCCATATCTCGCGAGATGTTGGGTTTGAGAATAGAATTAGAATAAAACCAAGCGGTTCTGGCTACACATCATACAGCTAGTGCATATATTCAGTGAAATGTTGGGTTTAGGGTTAGGTTTGGGGGTAGGGTTATAATAAAAACAGCGTTAATTCGACGAGATTTCACGAGATTAGGGGAGTAGCTGTATCCCTTCTAGCCACAGCCGGTCGCTTGGTGTACTTCTCTGTTACATCTAAAACAATCCCCTGGCAAACAACACTTGAACATTAGTTCCGCCCGTTTGTGAGACAACGTACCTACAATAACCAATTATCAAATTTCTAATCTAGAATATTAATACAAGACTTAGTTTTTTTTACAGTTTTTCCTAAATGCTTGGCACATTTTTCGAAACAGTCTTAATATTCAAACTGTAAGTGCAAGTGCAAATGTCACAGTTGTTTGCTGGAACTTCAAGCTTTACTGCATGTCCCCAAAATGTCATTACACACCCAAAACATTTCATTCATCTTTAAAACCTAGTTTTTGTGTCTATATTGTGGTGGTTTTGGCCAAATTACTTAAGTATTAGGTATTTTTTGTCATTGTGTGATTCACCATGGTCCAAATGTTTAGTTGTTTTTTACCATGACAGTCAACCCTGGAAATTAAAGTTTTATAAAAATCTGATATTTATTGAGAAGAGTCAATACTGTAGTTAGTAGATGGAAAAGGAATCAGAACATCACTATTTATACAGTACATTTAATTTTGTTTTACAAGTAAAGTACTACAAAATAACATCCATGAAAAAATATTCTTGGTGGACAATGGACATCATTGGTCTGGCCAGAGATGTTCATAAATCATGGTTCCTAATCTTTAATATGTACAGCATCAAGTAGCCCCCAGTTGTAAACTTTTAATTGATTTGCAAAAGGATGAAAATGGTTTGTGTTGATGTGTGCAGACAGGATCCATGCTGGGCAGTTGGGAGAGGTTGAGTCTTCCTAGAGGTCCTTTACCGCCAATAATCCACTGAAGAGAGCTATAGCAAGTTTTGAAACATCCGCATTTATTCGTCCTGTGCGTATGACCATTGTATTGTGAATCAGTTTCCACTTATTATGTGATGGGTCTTGTTGTCCAGGTTGGAAATTGTAGAAATAATTGGGGAAAGTTGACACACATTTTATTCTAGTAAATATTTCTCAAGGTTGATTTAAAACCAACACTTAAAACACTTCTAATAAAAAACACATTTGTGTTTTTCAACTTTTAGCTTAAAATCTTTCATTTACTATTTTGTACCTCTTATAACCATACAGCTCTGTTTAATAAGGGTTGGGGATAAACTTTTCAGGACAATAAATAGATTTTAGATGACTCCCATTTTAGATTATTTCAAATACAAAAAAAACATGTATTATGTTGTTGTAATTAGTTTTACCACAAACAAACAACACATAAAGGACATTGCAAAATAAAGACACAACAAAATGATTAGCTTTTTAAATCATTATATTTATTTATAAATATAGCGCTCCGATATATATTTAGTGTCATAACCTAATAATGGTCTACATTTGTATTAATTTAGTTATTAATTGAATACCATTGTTGTTGCAGAGAACTTTAAACCCCCTTAGTATCTTTGTTTGAATTTATGGTTTCAATTATATCCTCTCACACATTTTTTTAAATAGCCTTTTTATATTAACTTTAAAATTAGTTTTTTATATTAGCTTTAATATAGCTTCAATATTTATTTTTGCGTATTAACTTTAATAATTTCTTTTTATATTAGCTCATAATTATTGTATAATGAATATATTATTTATATATAATTTATATTTGAATTTATAAATAATATATTACTTAGTATTTTTATTATAAATCTATACATTACAAAGCTATTATATCTGCTTTATATATTTAAAATATTAGCTTATATATTAGCTTTAATATCGATTTAAATAGCTTTACATATTAGTATATAATTACTATATAATATATTAGTGTAACAAATGGCATAATTATATTTTATAATTATAATAACTATAGTATAAATATGTATTTTGAAGCTATAATATTAGCTTTATATATTAGTACATAATTACTATATAATATATTAGTGTAACATATTGTATAGTTATATATTATAATTATATTATCTATAGTATAAATATGTATTATGAAGCTATAATATTAGCTTTATATATTAGTATATAATTAATATATAATATATTAGTATAACTAATGGCATAATTATATATTTTAACTATAATAACTAGTATAGATATGTATTATTAACCTATAATATTAGCTTTATATATTAGTATATAATTAATATATTAGTGTAACTTATTGTATATTATAATTATAATAACTATAGTGTAAATATGTATTATGAAGCTATAATATTAGCTTTATATATTAGTATATAATTAATATATATTTGTGTAACCTATTGTATAATTATATATTATAACTATAATAACTATAGTATAAATATGTATTATGAAGCTATAATATTAGCTTTATATATTAGTATATAATTAATATATAATATATTAGTGTAACTTATTGTATATTATAATTATAATATCTATAGTATAAATATGTATTATGAAGCTATAATATTAGCTTTATATATAAGTATATAATTAATATATAATATATTAGTGTAACTTATTGTATATTATAATTATAATAACTATAGTATAAATATGTATTATGAAGCTATAATATTAGCTTGATATATTAGTATATAATTAATATATAATATATTAGTGTAACTTATTGTATATTATAATTATAATATCTATAGTATAAATATGTATTATGAAGCTATAATATCAGCTTTACATTAGTATATAATTAATATATAATATATTAGTGTAACTTATTGTTTAATTATATATTAAATATAATAACTATAGTATAAATATATATTATGAAGCTATAATATTAGCTTTATATATATTTAGAGAGTTGTTATACTTTACATTAGTGGAAATGTGTATGTAAGTTTTTTTCAGAGGAAAGTGCTGCTGATAAAATGAGCAGTGCCGAAGTTTAGCGTCAACTGCTTGTAACGCTGATCTGGAAACAGAGCAGAGGTTACTGGATCTGAAACGCATCTCAAGACAAAACTGTAAAAATTTCAAAAACATGAAGGCAGAGGAACCGGAATCCGAGAAGAAAAAGCACAGCAACGCAACAGCCATGAATGACAGGACCTGCAAAACCAGCCAATAAAACACCACAAGAGATGAACAAAACTTTTAAACAATGACCGATGAATATAAAAACCGCAGACCACCAGCTGAAACAACCTGCAAAGGACAAAACCTGAACCTGAAACAACCCGCAGACCACCAGCCGAAACAACCTGCAAAGGACAAAACCTGAACTCGAAGCAACCTGCAAAAATCAAGACAAGAAACCAAAACTCAAAGTACCACAACAGCAATGCTCTCAAAAAGCCATGACATGAAACACACCATGGAATAACAAGACCAGGATCACAGACTCATTAAAATGGGACCATACCTCAATGTAAACATATCAAAATCCATAAGAATACTTTTTGCACAATTATCAGAAAAGAAAATGATGAAAAATATTGCTGAAATTTTTATACTTATGCTACGTATTTACCGCGGTATTTACAATACTTACAGCAGTAATTTAAGGATTATAAATCACATACTGGTTCAGTACCTGGCCTTCTTTCACCTGGGTCGGTGAGGTGGAGGCTCTCCACTGATGTCCACTTCTATGCGAGGAGGAGCAGCAGTTCCTGGTGTGGAGAAGATCTCTCTGATGCGGATGGATCCATCAGCCTGCTCTTCCTCACAAAAGCTGGGACGGTTGAGTGTCTCCCACAGGCGCTGCTTGATCCTCAGACCCAAACCCAGGCTGTAGGGACGCAGCCGACCAGAGGGCATCCGTAGCATGGGATCCACCGTGGAGTGATAGATGTCCTGGAAGTCCTTCACTGTGCGGCCATGGATGGAGAGAGGTTCCTCTGGTGCCGTGTCTGCAGATGGTGCCGAGGTTGAAGGCCTGAAAAGTGAAAGTGATGGATTTGAGAATGTATGGTAATCCATATTTGAGACTCGAACCGGCAACTTTCAGGCCACTAGGCTACAACTGCCCATTAAAAGTGCTAAACAAGTGTCTGGAATAATAGCATTGTTGCGCATGTACCTGTCCTTCAGCCTCTGGTGGTCCTCCTGCAGCTCAGCATCTCTCTTCCTCTTCCTTGATGAGCGAACGGCTCTGGAGCTGACCATCCCTGAGATGTCCTCCTTCACCTTCGACCTGGAAACACTCGACTGGCCTACACAGTAATCATCCAAATATTTTGGACAAACTCGGGTCTTTCGGAGGCCATACTTACCTGTGAAGGTCCTCACCGTGCTCGTCATCATGAAGATATCAACAAGATTCAGAAGCAGCAGAAAATCTCTCGAGAAATGTGTTTGTGTCTCAAAATTAAGTGAGAATTTTGGTTTGAATTTGATTTCTACAACTGATGTCACGCGTATGACCTAAAGCACCAATCAACCAATCACGTTGCTCCTTGAAATGCTCTGTTAATTTCAAATATACGCTGAGGTCCACTGATGTCTTTAAATGTAAACAACACTCTCAATTTTCAATTAGAGCTGTCATTGTACAGAAAAAGCTACTTTTTCCTTTATTTCTTGTATATTAGTGAATATTTACATTTGTTTTCTGCTTTCAATACAATTTTCTATTAAATAAAAGTTTCTTAAATGTTTATTCATATAAAAAATTATGAATATTAAAAACATTGCAATATAGAAAACAGAACACAATAAGGGAATTATTTATAAACTTGTATTGTTTAATCTCATTAAATGTTATTTCTCAAATTTCATTAAAAACTATGTAACACTTTAATGGACAGCTTATATCATAGTATAAAAATGTAACACTATTAGCAATGTATTTTTTAATATCAGTTTTGTACATTGTATACATAACACTTTATTATGCTCTACAACAACATATTTCTATTAATATAACAGCATATTTCTAACTGTGTTACTTGGCACTGTCAACGAAATTAGCCAGGTCCAATGGACTATTTTGGACTGAGAGTCTGTGTAAAAGTTGCATCCTCTTCCTCATTACAACTTATAATATGGTAGACGGTTCCTGTAGTGTACACTTCATCTTGGCTGTCAGAGTCAATTGTGTGCTCCTCTTCCGTAACACACATCTCATCTGTTACAAGGTTGCTGTTGATTGGCTCAGAGGAGAATGACAGTAAATGCTGCTGTGCTATTGGATCACGAGCGGTGGAGGAGCCAGTGTCAGGAAGAAAATGCGTTTCAAACAACGTCTGTAACTGGACCAGCCAAGTCTCCATGTCAACCTCTGAGACCCGCTCCAAAATTGTCCGGACTGATGCAAGCATCTGTACATAAAAAGAGAAGACCAATACAATATGTATTTAGTATGATGCAAACTGCAAATGAGCAGTGATGTGATACAGAGATTAATAAAAGTAATAATAATAATAATAATAATAATAATAATAATTAGTAGACAAGACAAGGCTATACAATAGGTGTGTCCTTTAAAATGTGGATCTCTGCACTAAATGGCAGTGCTGTGGTTGGACAGTGCAGATTAAGGGGCGGTATTATTCCCTTCTGACATCACAAAGGGAGCCCAATTTCAAAGAGCTATTTTTTACATGCTTGCAAAGAATGGTTTCCCAAAACTAAGTTACTGGGTTGATATTTTTCACATTTTCTAGGTTGATAAAAGCACCCAATTATAGCACTTAAACATTGAAAAAGTCAGATTTTCGTGATATGTCCCCTTTAATTGTTGTTTCTCAAAACTTTGTATATATGTATTTTTCAAAGTATTGTGCGCTGATGCTACTACACATGTGCTTTACCCTCCAGAATGTAACTAGTGGAAAATTCTTCTAAAATATACAATATATAAAAATTACATCTTGTTTTTACTAACCAGGCATTCTAGATTCCCTTTCAATACGGTTCACTTCGCATTGCGTCAGTTAGCTGACGCTATGGGGGAAACTCCTGTTTACTCCGTGACTGAAGCCTATTGGTTAACGTCTGTACAAAGTACAGACCAATGACGTTTGAACCCGCGCGCGGGAGGAACGCGTCCTTATATAAGCGCGGTTCAATCGTCAGGAGCTCATTATTTTCTCCTTCAGCGCGAACCTCTCGCTGCTCCGAAGAAAAAGAAGAAGCCTTACCTCGCCGTTGACAAAAGCCCTGCAGCGGAGTCCAGGCCTAGCGTCTTCCCCTGCCGTTTTCCGGCTGAGAACCGAAGATAGCAGAGTCCAGGTCTAGCGTCTTCCCCTGCCGCTTTCCGGCCGAGAACCGAAGATAGCCTTCGCTTGCCGTGGTACGAGCCCTGTGCAGCGGACACACGCCTGACGAGGTCTCCCCTGCGGCCGCCCGGTAAGATCAATATCTTTAATATAAAGCTATACGCTAAAAGAGCAGGCGCTGTTGTAATAGCGTCCAGCACAGCGGCTCGGTGAGCCTCTCTGCTATGAATTTCCTCCGAGCGCGTTACCGGTCTGGCACCTCCCACGCCGGGACCGCGCTTATGCTTTGGTTGTCTTATCCATGTTTCGTGCTCCCCCTGCTGTTCCTCTCTCGCCGGGATGAACACACGGCGAGCCATGAGACTAGATGGATGCATAGACAAGCACACACGGACTAACCCCCCCTGTGTTCTGTCACACCGCAACCGTTGATGCTTACAGAGTCCCTTCGCTCCTCTCACATTCAGTGGCGAGATCTCTGGCACATATATTAATCCCCCGAGTGCATCGGGTGATACCGTCACGACGCATGGCTGTTCTGTCTGTGTTGCTGCTCCCCTCTGCCGTTCCTCTCTTGTTGAGATGAACAAGCGGGGAACCGTAGACCTGGATAGATGCATACGACAAGCAAACACGGGCGGTCTGCCCCTGTCTCTGTCATAGCACAGCCACTCGTGCTCCACGCTCGCGGAGTCCCTCGCTCCTTTCCCCACAGTGGTGAGGTCTCTTAACGGCTTAGCTAGCACACGGTATTATGGCTCGCTGCCTCTAAATGCAGCTGTCCAGTGTTCAACGATTACAGAGCTTCATGCCCCTCCCCTCATGGAGCGGCGCGATCTCATTCGTCTGCTCGATAGGGCCGATTCGCCGCTATTGGAGCACCAAGAACACTCATTATAAGAGAGCTTCATGCCCCTCCCCTCCTGGAGCGGCACGATCTCATTCGTCTGCTCGATAAGGCGGACACGCCTCTATTGGAGCGCTAAAACACTTATTATAGAGCTTTACTGGTCTGCGCCGATCTTGCTTAAGATAGCTCATTCTTCGTCTGCCTGGTTATTTCTCTCTGGTTTAGACGGAATCAAGAGGCAGAACGAATTTGTTTATAATATTCTGAGGCCCGAATACCTCCCTTTATTCAGTCCCGTCCTATATCAGTGCGCTGAATATTGGTACATTCTTATATATATACCCGGTTTTTCTGCCCTTTTAATAAACGGCAAAACCGCGGGCCTCACGGCAGACTTCCTCTCTGCGATGGGTTCAGTCTGACATTAAACCACCTAGACATACTACCCTGCTCCGTGAGCCGTTCGGTCACCGTCACTACTGAGGCTTGTGCACCTGAACGGCTGAGCTCTGGTCTCCGCAGCACAGCTGCATCAACAGAGAACGAAACTGTCTGGGAAAAAAGGGGTTATGTCGCGCCTCGGCTGGACTGCCCTGAAATGTTTTCTGTGTGCTGTTTATCCAAACATACTGTGTAATACTGTCGGCTATGCGACCTCACTATAGTGGCGAACGGTATTTAATTCCTCTAAAAAGAGTAATTTCCGTACTTACTATACTGTGTATTGACACCTACGGTTGTACGGTGTCTCTAAACACTTTATCGCCTTACTGACAAGCATTCAGTAATACGCACACACGGCCCGCTGTCCATAATTCTATCGACGCTAGCCGAAAAAACCCCGGTTTGGCCATATACTGTGTATTGACACCCCACGACTGTACGGTGTCTCTAACACCTTTCTGCCAAATTCGCTCGCAGCCCACCTCAGTTTCTCCGCTACGATGCTGATGGCGCAAACGAGCACGGTCTAACGGCTGTTATTCTCTCTTCCTAGAGGAAGGACAGCCTCAGACTTTCGCATGGCTCCAAGCGTTTGAATCGCGCCCTCTCCGGACGGCCACTCAAAGGCTTACAGCCAAGCGGTTTATGACGTTTTTCGGCCATATAGCTGATTTATATTAGCGGATCCGAAGACGCTCACACCTCCGCTCCAATACTCGGAGATATTAAGGGTAATATCAACCTCAAGTGAGCTTGCTACCCGCCACAATAAGTTTCAAAGCTTAAAGCGCGCGCACAGTCAGACGCGCGCGGCATCTCGTTTAAGACGGGCACACGTACCCCTCTAACGAGCCTCAGAAAGCTGAATATCGTGGCATTCTGTTCATAAGTCCACTTCAGTTTGACTAAGCAAAGGTCCCGCCCCGAGCTGACGGCCGGGAAGCTTGCTTAAGTTACACACGGCTGCATGAAGTGCTGTCATTACGAGCTAGCCCAGCATTTGCTGTGGGTTGAACACGCTTTACGACGGCAATCAGCCTTCTGCGCGTGGAACGCCGTTTGTCTCATATAAATCACCTTGTACTGTGAATACGGTACATTAAGAGGATGATTTAGCACTGCAGCACTCTCGACCGTGTTATTGTGATAATGCGGTCGGGCAATCTACGGTGGTTTCATTATTTACCGAACCAGACTGAGATCTCGCCCCCTGAACAAGCTGACGAGTCATCTCCTTTATAAACTCATTGCATCGCTTTATAAGCTATGTTCAATCAGAGTGATACGCATCTCATGCTTAAACTACCAATATTAACCCATTACGATGGGCGTGCGGAGATGGCATCCGTGGGACACGACCTACATTACGTGCCTTATGACACATTGACACAAGCTGCTAGGACCCCTTTCACGAGGCGTCCTTATGCAAAGTCTGATCCATTCTGTCTAGTGACATTTGAAAGTCAAAAACCCCCGCGAATCGCCGGTGGAACACTTTTCTCCTCACTACAGAGGCACGGCGGCTCTCTCCCCTACCTATATCTATGTGGCCGTGATAACAGCGAACCACGCTTTTACGACCGACCATTCATTTAATTCACAAGCCTGTCATCTCTCAGATGCGGACGGCGGCGGTAACAGCGAACCATGCTTTTACGGCTGGCCATTCACTTCATTCATAAGCCTGTCATTTCTCAGATGCGGACGGTGCCCGAGGCACAGCGCTCTGGAACTGTCCGAGGTCCTGTATGACACATACGTCTGACGTACATCAGACGATCAGCTGTTCATCTGCGTCACAGATCACTCACTAGAGCACCTGTCAATACAGGCTATTTATGGATCGTTGACGTTATCACCTCCCGTGACAATTATGCTCACTTGTCTTAGAGCATGGGCATGGTCTTAGAGGTTTCTCATTTGACAATTGTGACACGGCCGGCTGGTCCCCGCCGTCCACGTTGTCAGTTTACAGCTTCGACATCCCTGCTTCGCGCACTACTGAGGTTTGTTGCATTAAAGGTGCGCCCATTAGCTCACCTGTATGCACGATATGGTTTTTAATTATATGCGTCCACCGTGCGCTTAGAGAAGCTCACATGTACACGCTATAACATTTTGGTATACAATAAGATGCGCTTGGGAAAGCTCACCTGTATACACAGCTGTGTTATGCTTTGTGACACATACATTGTTGTTCATCTGTGTACGTTCACGGTGCGTTGGGTGCCCACCGTTACGTTCATCAATCATATCTGTACACATTCACGGCGCGTTCTGTGCACTGATTTATCTATACGCATTCACGGTGCACTGAAGAGTTCACCCGTGTGCGCACAATTTATTATCAGAACACATGACGGCGCGCTCGAGAATCTTGCCGGCCTGTGCATTATAACACTCTGATTCATCTATATGCATTCACGATGTATTCAAGTGTTCACCTGTGCCCGTGCAATTTATAGTCAATACACATTTACGGCGCGCTTGGAAAGCTCACCGATCTGTGCACTATAATACTACCTATATGCATCCCGATGCGCTCGAGGGTGCACCTGGGTTCACACTATTGTGGTATCTGTATAATCCCACGCTACGAACCGTTCTGCCGCATATTATAGTCAGATCGACCGTTCGTGAGCTTCGCAGATCACTCACTACGTATGTCTGTTGCTAACAGTGGTATTTAGATGGATCGTTGAAACCATCGCACTGGCTCACGCCCCTCTATGAGCTATGTCCTATATAGAGCCCACTCTGTGCGAGTTTGGCTTCTTCATGAACTTGGTCTACAGGGGTATCTATATCTTTATTTGATATCTGCTACGCGGCCGGCTGGTCTTCGCCGTCTACGTTGTCAGATTGTACAGCTTAGACGTCCCTGCCCTACGAGCGCAGGTTCTCTCGGCTCAATCGTGCACGCTCATGCGTTTTATGTGTACACCACGGTGCGCTCAGCGAGCTCACCAACGTGACTATGAATTTACTTATCTCGCACAGCCGCGGCGCGCTCGGTACCTCGCCGTCTTGTGCTATGTTATGTGCCCCCGGTGCGTTTAAAACCCCACCGTGTGCGCGTCAACAATTTATATGGTGCTTACACATTTGCTTTTAAAGCTGTGAATATGCCGGGTATAGGGCCACACGCAGTGTCTCTCCGGTAAGGCACTTCAGTACGTTGTGTATGCACGGCGTGATGGGATTACGTTCCCCCATAGCGTCAGCTAACTGACGCAATGCGAAGTGAACCGTATTGAAAGGGAACGCTTAGGTTACTCACGTAACCCCGGTTCCCTGAAATAACGGGAACGAAGCATTGCGTCTCTTGCCGTGCTACAAACGTCTACGCAGCGAGTGTTATTCGGCTGCGCGCTTCAGTCGAATATAATGAGCTCCTGACGATTGAACCGCGCTTATATAAGGACGCGTTCCTCCCGCGCGCGGGTTCAAACGTCATTGGTCTGTACTTTGTACAGACGTTAACCAATAGGCTTCAGTCACGGAGTAAACAGGAGTTTCCCCCATAGCGTCAGCTAACTGACGCAATGCTTCGTTCCCGTTATTTCAGGGAACCGGGGTTACGTGAGTAACCTAAGCGTTTTTAATCGATTGTAATAGTTGTACAGCTCAGTTTGTTTGTAGTTATAGCGAGTGACAAACAGTACAGCAACACCAATACATTTTACATACAGTAATGTGTGTAATGTGTGAAGGCGGCATTAAACTGAAACTAAATATTTGGCAGATGAATATTACCTTTTCCAGGCAAGTGAGAGAAGAATCTCTGCGAAAAAGCCTGTCCATTGGTACACTCCTAAACAAACAAGGACCATGATGAGTTAAAACTAAAGCAGAATTCCTTAATAATGCAGTATACATAAAAACACACAGCTTACCCATGACAGTGTCTGTACTTGAACACCACCCATTCTGTCCTTCTCATCACCTCTGACCAATCAGGAAGATCGGATAAGTACTGAATGTTAAACTGGTATGGAAGTTCTGAAACACACACACACCAAAATGTATAAAATATACACATAATGTAAAAATTATATCATGACAATTTCAAGTTATGTTAACTTAGCCGTATTGCGCCAACTAACCTAAAGGGGACATATCATGAAAATCTGACTTTTTCCATCTTTAAGTGCAATAATTGGGTCCCCAGTGCTTTTACCAACACAGAAATGTGAAAAAGATCAGTGCAGTAACTTAATTTTGATGAACCATTCTCTGCAAGCATGTGAAAAAATAGCTCATTGAAATTTGGCTCCCCTTGTGATGTCAGAAGGGGATAATCCTGCCCCTTAATCTGCACTATCCAACCATGTCACTGCCATTTAGTGCAGAGATCAGCTCATTTGCATTTAACAGGACACACCAACATGTTATAATAAATGATCTATATGGTATTTTGAGCTTAAACTTTACATACGTACTCTGGGGACATCAAAGATTTATTTAACATCTTAAAAACGCTCCCTTTAATGCTTCATGGTGCAAATTTGGCAAAAGACTAAATTAATGGTTTACAAAACCGGTTGTTTGCTTACAAAACTGCAACAACAAAACCAGAACAATGACTTAATATGAAGCTCCACCTTCTTTAACTTTAATAATATGTTGTGCAAGCCAGAATATAACCAAGCATTGATGTAAAGTGCATTCAAGAGAGATTCTCTAACATACTCTGAGGTCCAGAGGGTCCAACCTCCTCCTGTACCATCAAACAGGTGCTCTGAGAGAGGGGGGAGGAGTTTGTGGGGTTATACGGGCTGACAATCATCCCAATAAATGGAGCACCACCTCGAGAGAAATAGCTCTGCAATTCACAAAGAAAAACAGATTTATACAAAGTTCTGACAAAAACCTTTTTTAAAGCAATCTGTGCAAAGATCCGTTACCTGGTATTTGGCTTGAGTGTCAATGTCTCTGAGGGAGGGGTTTGGGTCAAAGGCCGGGTGAGAATGGTACCAGCCCACAACACTATGGCCTTTGATCCCGAGCAGCTCGGATGCCTGAGTTTGAGAGACGGGATCCATCTCACACTGCAGACCGGTGCTCAGGCTGTTACAAGGTTCTGCTGCACAGATCTATAATAAACACATAATTTACATTACAAGCCCTCATAATACCATTAATAAAGTCATGTAATGTAAAATTCAGTCCTTCCATAAAAACGCGTATTTTGTGTGATTGTTGCGGGCAAAATCCTTGACCTTGCGGCACGTTTTTTCAAAAAATGCGATGGAATATGCGAGATATTTATGCAATTTTATGCAATGAAATTGTGGGAACTTGCCAAAATTGCTTTAACTTGCAAAAACTGTGTGAACTTGCAAAAACTGCAGCTTTTGATTGATGTTCATGTCGTGTAATTACATCACTTTCTAACATTCCCATGACAACATGGGACATGGCTGCGCGTATGTGAAGTGAATGCAAACATTTTTTACTTTTTGCTTAGATATATGTGACTTTTGCTACAAAAATGCGGGGATTATGAAATCCTGCAAGCACTGCATATTTTGCGAGCAGAAATCTACAATTTATGCGGCGAAAGTGCTGCGTATTTAAAAAATGCGGCCCCTGCATAAATATGTAGACTTTGGCTGATTACGCATTGAATCATGCAATCACATAATCGCGTTTTTCTGGAGGGGCTGAAAATTTATTCGCAAAAAAGTTAGCAAACAAAGCTAAATTATCTGAATGCTCTGTTTGAGTACTCCGGTAGGATTTTAAACATTTACCAGTAAACCCAAAACCTCTGTACACTTTATTCCTTAAATTTTCTAACCTTTAAAATCTTCTTGTCCTCTTCGTACGTTCCTCCTAAAAGGCCAATCACCTCTCCCATAGATACATGAGCATGCTAGGAAAAAACTTGATCAGTAAATTATCAAAGAATAAATTGGAGATTAACAGCTTAGATGTGATTATATTTGTACCAACATCACTTGAAACTTACAATATCCATGATCACAAGAGCCTCAGCACCAAGGAGCACGCTGTACGGTTCCTAAAAGAAGAAGAAAAACCAAACAAAATAAATGTGAAGCAATTCATTTTCATCCACTAAATTTTACCACAGTAGAAAGATAAACTGAATTTCCCTTTTATATATCTATACATTTCTCATCTTTAGTTACAGCAGAAATCTCAAAGATGTGACGTATCCTTACCTGTATGTCCTCTCCAAAAGGCTTGCATGGAATGAGCTGGAATGGATCAAAGGAGCTGCAAACACAACAAGCAATTAAAAACAAAATTGCTCCTTATCGAATTATCCAAACTATGCAGCAGCAAAGGTGTTCGTGTTTACCCTTTTTGTTTAAAGAGTTTAGATGGTTTCGGTCCTTTTTTCTTCATTTCCTCTCTTCTGAGAGCCAGCTCCTCTGCGCTCAGATGCTGAAAAATATAGACAAGACCATTTCTAAACAAACTGTAAATGCTTCTTCCATACAAAACACTAAAGACATAAGTACATTTGGTGTCTAAAGTCATAATTTTTTCTGCTAGGTAGAGTAACGATGTTGACAGTACGTAACAGAACTGAGGTGGAAACTTTGGTAATGCAGGACTGTCAGTCAGTGGTTGTGGGTGGGGCTTTGTCAATGTGACGTCACTGGAGTGGGTGAATTTTTTCTTTGTAGGGTGGTTGTGCCAAACTGCCAATACACATGTATATCAAAACACCTTGTAAAAGTGGATTTTGTATAATAGGTACACTTTAAAAAAAACCTCATTTTGTGGCATTTAAAAACATCATAAGCCCTTTCCACAAAGAGATTACGGAAAATACACAGAAAATGCGTCCAGGATTCGGTAGATGTTCGGTTTATTCACACAGCCAATAATTTTCCGGAATCTGTGCGTGCATTCACACCAAGGGGCAACTTTTCAGTCTCTATCTTGAAGCCAACATGGCAGTGACTTAAACTGATCCCCATAGACTCTTATGTTAAAATGCAAAACTTAATAGAGAAATAGGAAAATATTTGTTTACAGCCTTGTACAAAAAGTGTTTGTGTTTGCTAATTTTGCATAAGAAGCACAAGATCCAAGCACGTGATGTGTTGTTCTGTCACGCTGGTGAATTATCTCAGCTTCAGCATGTATAGTGACGACGAGCTCCCTGGTCTCTCCTTCAGTCCAGTTTGCTGACATTTCTCATTGTGAATGTTGATCTGCATTTAAATCCCTGTCTCAAAAAGCATAAACCATAACTTCTTGTGATGTCACATGCATCCTCACTACGGCACGCCCCTTACAGCATTGTTTCTGCCTTGTGTTCACACAGAATGCGTTCTGTAAATGATACGGCAATGTTACTAAGTCCTCTTTGCGGGAGCGACCACAGTACATTTACAGGACGTGTTTGTGTTCAAACAGAAGCCTCTACCAATTTTTCAAATTTTCTGGGACCAAAGTGCTTTGTGATTAGGGTAATACGGTTTCAGATCTATAAGTAGTGCATGACCTCAGCTGTAGCAGGCCGACAACTGAATCTAAAGGGATGCTATTGTCATAAAAATAGAAGTGTTCTTTGAGTTTCTTTACCTCATACGTCTGGCCCTCAAGATCCTTGGCATCACACCAATTTCCCCACGTGTCCCGAATTCGGCGCTTCCTCGTACGCTGCAAAACAACACACCAAAATTAAGCAATGATTTAAACAATCATTAAAGGGACACTCCATTTTTTTTATATGTTTTGGAATACATTCAGCTGATCTCCGGGTCTGGCGGTACCACTTTTAGCATAGCTTAGCATAATCCATTGAATCTGATTAGACCATTAGCATTGCGCTAAAAAATAACCAAAGAGTTTCGATATTTCTCCTATTTAAAACTTGACTCTTCTGTAGTTGCATTGTGTACTAAGACGGAACATTAAAAGTTTTTCTAGGCAGATATGGTTAGGAACTATACTCTCATTCTGGTTTTTTCTGCTGTAACATGGTTGCAGCAGGTGCAATGATATTACGCAGCACTTGAAAATAGTCCCCTGCTATTGAAAGTAACCAAGGGGACAAATTTTTTTTTTTGGGGGGGGTGTAATATCACTACGCCTCCTGCAGTCATGTTACAGCAGCAAAGTCCTTGATTATTATGCCAGAATGAGAGTATAGTTCCTAGCCATATCTGCCTAGAAAATCACAACTTTTAATTTTCTGTCGGTCTTAGTACACAATGTAACTACAGAAGAGTCATTTTTTAAATAGGAAAAATATAGGAACTCTTTGGGGTTTTTTTAGCATGATGCTAATGGTCTAATCAGATTCAATAGATTATGCTAAGCTATGCTAAAAGTGGTACCACCAGACCCGAAGATCGGCTGAATGGATTCCAAAACGGTAAAATAAATCAAATATTTAACTCTAAGTGAGCTGGAAAATGAGCAGATTTTCAAAAAAAGTGTAGTGTCCCTTCAAATAAAATGCTGGAAAAATTGAGCTGTTAGTGGATAATTCCCAACAGAATGACATATGATAATAACAAGTGCAGAGATAAAAGTGTAAGTGTATAATACTGAGCTCCTTCCAGATTTTCTCACCATAGACTGCAGTCTCTGGGCAAGATGATAAGCCTCCAGGCTGTCTTTGCTTTCCTTAAATCGTGAACGATCAACCACTCGCGGGCGGTTGTAGATCGCCTGATCTAAAGATGAAGGGAGAGAAAGTGAGTGAGAAAGAAAGTGCAGAATCCACGTTTTTGGCAAACGGAGAAGAAATAACTGCATGACAAGCATTACCACAGTTGAAGTTGATAGCTCCAATGAGCTCCAGGTAAGTGTGTATTCGACCAATACAGTTTACGTCACCACAGTTTTTCAAGCCTGGACGAACCGATGTCTTATTCAGGTATTTGGGTTTACTTTTCAGCCTAGAAAAAAATTAGACAAGGTTTATTTAAAAAAAAATAAAAAAATAAAACATGAAAATGCAGTAGACCAAGACCTACAATTTGTAGCTATTTTTAACACAGTTTATATACAAGATATATATATATAGTTTATATACAGTATAAGTTTATACTAAAATTTATATGGAAAAAAATATACAACATATATGAGAAGTTGGCCTTGAAAACATTCCCTATATGTAATTGAAGTGTTTCACAGGAATACATAGTAAATACAAAGTCTCACCACTGGTCCAGGATGTAATTGCGAATTTTTAAATATCTCTCCGGGGTTTTGGAAGGACGGCCCTCGAAAAACTCTGAGATGGCTTGCTTCTCCTCTTCTGTAATTGAGTTGAAATCTAAAGTGACCTCCTGATCAGGAGGTCTGAGCTCCTCTTCATCTTCCTGGTCTTCCTCTACTTCCTCCTCTGCACACTCACACAATTCCATCATATCTGAGGAAAAGAACGTATAATAACCCATTATTTATGGTTCCTAGTGGCTGAAATAACGTATTAATAATAGAAATGCAATACAAGACACCTGCTCTATCACTGCTTTCCTCTCCAGAAAGGCTGTGTTTCTCTGGACTTCCTGTCTTAGATAAGCTGTTTACACTTTCCTCTTCTGGTTCTGAATTTATCCTAATTTGAGACATGTCAGCATTTCTGTTTGTGTCTGAATCAGTGGGTCCGTCTGAAGCTGTGGTTTCGGATTGTGACAGAGGGTTTAAAAGTTCTGTCGGGGGTGACACTGGACTATTTTCTTCCTGGAGCTCACAATTCGGCAAGTCTTTGTGTGTATCTGACTGGGTTTCCGCCTGAGCCCCATCGTTGCTGGAATCATCAGTGATGTCAACATCCTCATCATCAGAGAGTCGCTCGATGCGCACAGCATTGGTAAGCGATGAAATTTCAGGCTGCACTGTGGGGATTACAGCTGTAGAGGGCAACGTTGGGCTTGGAGCAGCTTTCCTGATGGACACTTCGTCAGGTATGTCTGTTTTAGCCTGAAAGTTAAAATTAAAGATAAAATTATTGAGATAGCACTGATAAAAAGATGCTTGCCTTTATAAAATGCTTGCGTACTTATACATTCATTTATAAATACATCAACACATTTCATGCAAGAAAATACGTTTTATGTAATACATTTCTGAATTATAATTGATAGGAAAGCATGCATTTTGTTTTAAAGTCATAATGCAGGAAATTATCCTGAAAATATCATGTAAGGTTGTTCAGAATGAAAATTTTGTGATAAGTTACTCATCCTCATGTCGGTCCACATTCATAAGACCTTCACTCATCTTCGGAACACAGATTAAGATATTTTTTATGAAATCTGAAAGATTTCTATGTGACCCTGGACCACAAAACTACTTCTAAGTCGCAGGGGTATATTTGTATAGCCAACAATACATGGTATGGGTCAAAATTATCTATTTTTATCCCAAATGTGATGTCATTAGAATATTGAGTAAAGATCATGTTTCATGAAGATATTTTGTAAATTTCCTACCATAAATATATCACAAATTATTTATGATTAGTAATATGTTTTCCTAAGGACTTCATTTGGATAACTTTAAAGGCGATTTTTTTAATATTTAAATTTTTTTGCACCCTCAGATTCCAGATTGTAATCATTAGTTGTATCTTGGTCAAATATTGTCATATTCTAACAAACCATGCATCAATAGAATGCTTATTTATTTTTTAATTATTAACTTTAAAAAAAATTAACTTATGACTGATTGTGAGGTCCTGGGGTCACATTAATAAAACTGTGTATAGGGTCCTTACTAAATGTCTACGTATGCGCAAAAGCCAATATGCCAAAAAATATTAAGACTAATAAAGCAATGTTCCCTTTATAAATCACAGATCACCTGCAAGTGTGCGTACATGAATCATCCTCAGATCCCACCCGGCAAGCCCATTCTCCCATCAAGTTTTTTTTTATAGATCACAACCTTTGCATGGGAACTGGCATATGCACATTCCCAGCCCTGTTTTGTGCATACGCACGCTTTATAAATGAGACCCCTGGGTCTTGACGGCACATGGCACCAGTGTTTATTGCATGCATGTTGTGCTTTCATCCATACGCGACGGAGACTGACTTTTTCAGCACAAAACGTATTCTCGTCACTTCATAAAATTGTGATAAAACCACTGTAGTCAATTTATTATAGATAGACTATCACATTGACTGCTTTAATGTCTTTAACAATGTCTTTACTGCCTTTCTGGGCGTTAAAGTTTTGAGTGTGTAAAGAGAAAGCGGTCTGATTTCATAAGAAATATCTTTCTAAAGAACGAAATGAGGGCGAGTAGTAATTAATGTCAATTTTTTCATTCTAGGGTGAACTAACCCTTTAAAAATGTCACTTACGACTATACATAGAAAACAGAAATCATACATCATACCTTATTTTTGAAGTACTGCTTAGCATAGCTCTTCACCTGTAGAACCGTCCTAGTACCGATTAGTTTGGCAATTTTGGTCCACCTGTGGCCAAATTCAGCCTAAAAAGCATAATTTGATTTTGGGTTGTTGTTGTTGTTTTGTTGAGCATTGGTCTTTTCCACAGTGTTTTCTAATGTGGTAAATGCCTTTGCTATAATTCAGAACCATTATTTAAAACATACCAGTCCTTTCTCAAAGAGATCCTTCTCCTCTTCAGCCCAACGAGTTGATCCTCCAGAACTCTTCACCAATGACCTAGAAAGAAATTAAGCAGGACAATTTCATAAAACAATTCCCACCAAAAAACACACATTTTTACTTGCTGATATATGAACAAACAAATAGAAAGATAAATACTCACTTTTGGACTGTAGTCTTCTCATTGTTCCATGCTACCTTTGGTGCTTTTTCACTAGCAAAATAATACCTTTCTTTATTAAGAAAACATCCACATACTTACACTGAATGCTCTACTAATGAATGTGAATACAACACAGATATAGAGTGAAGGATACTGTTCTTCAAGCAGCATGCTCTCAATGGCCTCCCTGTTTTCATCGCTGATGGAGCTGTCCAGCGTCCAGGGCTGAGCAGAGACAAATAAATCTCTTTTGTAGTATTTTTATTTTGCATATCTCTCATAGATCAGTGGTCGACATGTGAAGATCAGCATACAAATGTAGTGATAAAGTCTTGTGGGTTTACCAGTATACTGCTGTTAGTCTTCCATGCAGACTGTAAATATTGATCCTGGAGTATCTCAGCACTGCTCAGGTCACTGAAAATGAATGATATTTGATCTTACCGATTTTAAGGAATTTTGCAGGTCAAGCAGTCACAATGGTTTTCACACCTCTCGGTATGTAAACAAAACGGTTACAGTAATGGACGTACAATAGATATAACCTGGGAGTAAAAATGTGAGTGAAACCCATTAACGTAACTTACTTCAATGAATAGCTCTGTGTTAAAATGTGTCTAAATCTCTAAGCAAATGCGTTCTTGTAAATAAAAAGATGACAGTTTCTGTAACACATGACTGATGTGTCTTTAGAGTTGCTGCTAAACAGATCATACTAGAAAACTAAAAATATGTTTTAAGAAGGTCTTATTAGCAACTAAAGCATCATAGTTACATTCTACTTATGTGTTTACTGAAGTTTCACGTATAAATGTGTTGAAATAACTAGAGTAGCTCATTTCATTGCCAGTCGCTTTATTTCGCTCCTGTTTCACTCGTGAACTCGCTTTTACCCAAGCATGACTTCATAACATTTCCCAAACATAAGAATATGAGTAAGAAAAACTCCTACCCGACACTTTCATCACGTTCATCTCCCTCAATGTCCACAACATCCAACTCGTCTGCCATATTTGTTACTTATGAGAGAAGAAAGACGGTGGTTAGTTACAGGCGTGTGTTTCTTACAGCGCCACCTACGGCCAGGAGGATGCGGTCTAACAAAGCAAATAACTTTTCAGTCAGTAGGACTAGTCCTAGCTACTTGGATGGGTAAAGACAGACATCTATAAAATCACGTTCTAAAGTTAACGTACTATTTTACATTTATAGGCCGTTTCTCAATTTCAAGAACGCAAGAAATAATTTTTTTTAACTAGACCGCACATTAGCCGCTTTGGTCAGCTGCTGCGATACGTCAGCGACGCCGCCATTTTAGCGGTGGCAAGAGTAAATGGGGAACCTGTGACTTTTTAGATATAAAAACACAGCAACTTGTTTGTTTTAATCGATTTCTGTGATTTTTGTCTCTGTGTGGAGTACATACATTTTCAATCTACAGTTGCGTACAATCTCGCTTGTTAAGACCACTGATCTATATAAATGACTGGATTGCGCATGACGTCACACTTGTGAAGCCACCGCGCCGCCATGTTGGTATACCCAAACGTTCTATTAAATCAATGGACGTTATCGGATTTTAATGATAAAACATCACTTTACTCGTCTTCGTTTTTATATGTGAAGTTACCCTGTACATTATAACAACACAAACGTCCAAAGCATGTAAATAGTTATTTACTGAAAGTTGTACATTTTGCGTTTTAAACAGTTATTATACATTCATCTTTATTACAGTATCAGATCAGCAGACAGACCGCAGCATATTTAGTATTAATGACAATAAACGTGCTCATTCTGAAATCTAAATAAATAATCATGCTTTGTACCGTATGTGCATGCAATAATTTGCTAGTTTTGTAATTATGTTATCTAAACTTACAAGTTACCTAAACTTATTTAGAGATATAACGCTGACCGTCACAGTGTAGCTGAATGTCAAAAAAAACTTTATTTATACCCGTGTCATTAACAAATGCAACAGACACACTCACATTAACGGTTTTTTATAAATCCATTATCCTGCCCGATTAAAACATAAACATTGCAAATAACACCAGAATTAACAAATAATTTACGTACACATATCCTAAAAATTAACCTTGTGTAAATGATACGTGGTAAAGGGGGTAAATTTTGATCATGATTTTGAATGGAAGTCAATGGCGCTCTCTGCCGGTTGGGTATACCAAGATGGCGGCTCGAACTCTGCGCTGGCTTCAAATCACGCAGTTACGTCAAGCGTTCTATGCGCAATCCAGTCATTTATATAGATCAGTGGTTAAGACTTAGAAAATAATAATTCTGGGCTTCGAAACGTTTACGTATCTTTTGTTTCGAATCAATTGGTTCGGAGCTTGTTTCAAACTGGCCAAGTCACGTGATTTTAGCAAACAAGTGCTCAATGCGTCATAACTGCTTCGAAACGTTTCGAAAATCCGATGATACAAATAGATTATACCTTGAAACCTCTGTAAATAATATACCCATCAAAGATAACGTGAAGTATCTTGGTGTCCAAATCTTTAAGAAAAATCCACTTAGGCAAGAAATGAATTTCTTTCCCAAAATTAAAAAAGCAAAACAAATATTCAACAATTGGCTTCAAAAAGATTTATCCTTTCTTGGAGTTATTTTAGCTGAAGGTCTATCTCACTTTATATACCCATCTTTTTCACTTTTTGTCCATGATAATTCATATATATATATATATATATATATATATATATATATATATATATATATATATATATATATATATATATATATATATATATATATATATATTCAAAGTAAATTGGAGGGGAGGGCTTAAAGTTTGTTAACTTGTAACTTCTCTTCCTCTAAACTCCTTATAAAACTCTCTAAATTCCATAAACAAGCTCTGTTTGGAAACTCTGTTTTGTTCACAATTTCTCCCCACACAAAGTGAAACAACGAAAGCTTTGTAGTAAAGAACAAGTCAATTTTTTTAAGAACTGGCATGAGAAATGTATTGATTATCTTTGTGATATGCTAGATTCACATGGGAATGTTTACTTTTATTATGATTTCATGTCTAAATACAATTTCCCAATTGTCCATAAGGAATTTCTTACAGTAGCTAAAGCTATTAATATACACTATTTTGACCAGCAGGTGTCGCCAGCGTGTGTGGTGTTTCGAACGCTTTGAAAAACTGAATCAATTTTCGAAGCAATTGGTTCTTTTAATTCGAAGCTTAGTTCGTTTCTCCCATCACAGTCATACACATAAACAGTCGCTCTGGATAAGAAAAAAATAAGTTGTTTTCATTACTTTGTTCGCCAAGTGTATTGTAATCAGTCACCCTATGAGACAGAATTGCGCAACCCCATCTAGAGTTTGTTAATCAAGTTTTGATCATCGAAGACAATAGAAAGGAGGATCACCTTCGATTGGAATTCGCCTAAGTTACTACACACAAGTTCTTTACAGTAATTACAGTGAAACTCCAGACAGTAAGTATGTTGTCAGGGATTTTTTTTACTTTAAATATCAGATAAATTGATTATTTTCTTTACAGATGAACGCAAGCAAACAGTCGTTACGTTTGAGTTAAGTTTAACTGGTGGCTTGATTGTAAAC